>NC_060143.1:483533700-483836730 GCF_021461385.2 Schistocerca piceifrons | reverse complement strand
CTTTTAACCTCTCGTCAACATTTACGTTATTTTTCTTCTTTTTTAAAGAGCATGGCCAATGGTAGCCTTTTTTTTTATTTCACATGTAACATTTGGTGATTCCTCCTTTGGCTTATCTATCAGAAAGTTTTATTTATTAAGGAGTTAAGTTTCCTAAGCCGACCTTCAAAAGTATTCGTGGTCCCTTGTCGCTGGTTAAAAGCATTCCACATTTCAATTGGCAGACTAGTATTTTCCCTCCATTGGCTGGTCATATACCTTTTCTCCAGCGGACCTTCCGTCCATTATTATTATCCACGATTTGACAGACTTTTTAGTTGAAAATACGTCCTTTTCTCTATCTCTCCATTCCTCCGTTAATCACAGTTTCTGTATTTTCTCCCGCTCACATAGGGTAAAGTGAGAAGTGCGGCTGTTATTAGCATCGCTAGTCTTCCAGAATTTGCGTGAACGTTCGCTAAGCTAGTTACCGCTGTCACTCGCACACTACAGGCGCGTGCGGGCCACGCGGTTAGGACACTAGGGTGGAGGGCTCTGTAGTGTTTACCGTGTCGGTCGCGTATCATGGATTTCGAACAGCGCTTGAACATGAATTTCTATCTCAAGCTGCAAAAACGTGTTGAAATTGGTGTATGGCTATAATAGTGTAACTCCAAAGACCGTTTGCAAATGGTATAAGCGATTTAAAAGCGGAAAAAGAGTCCGTGGAAGACGAGTAACGCTCGGGACGTCCATTAGCCTCAAATACATAAGAAAATGTGCAAAAGTGGCAAAAACTGTTCGTTCAAACAGGCGAATTACTGTTCGAGAAGTTGACGAAGAACTTAGCATATCGTACAGGTCGGTGCAAAGTACTGCAACCGACAATTTGGAAATGAAATGAGTGAGTGAAAAATTTGTTCCCGGATTTGTGTGTGATGTATAGAAGGAAAATCGTGTGTCGGTTTGCACGGAGCTGGAAGATCCTCTTCATTCAGATCTGGATTTCATTTCCCAAATTGTAACTGGATATGACACCTGGATGAATGGGTATGACCGTGAGACGGTAATTCGGAGTTCCCAAAGGAAAACTGTGAATCTCCTCGCCCTAAACAGGCATGCCATTCAAAATCGAATATAAAAGTTTTGCTCTTTTTCAGTACTGAAGACAAAGTGTGATCAGAGTTTGTTCCAAGGCTAACAACTGCAAACCGCAAATTTTACGATGTCTGTGAAACGGTGTACGAAGAAAGAAACCAGAATAGTGGGCC
The DNA here is from genome assembly GCF_021461385.2 of Schistocerca piceifrons. NCBI lineage: Eukaryota > Metazoa > Arthropoda > Insecta > Orthoptera > Acrididae > Schistocerca > Schistocerca piceifrons. The sequence goes on along the minus strand of NC_060143.1, from coordinate 483,835,480 downwards.
AGTGGCTTCCTTCTCCATTGCGGCAACGCAAGTGCCACACCACGCTTTTAATTCGCGGGATTTTGGTGGGAAAAAGTGCCCCTGACTTTCTACATCCATCTTTCAAGATTTAGCGCTAGGTAAATATTTGGACTTGATAATGAGAATAAACTCCAGCAGAGCATGACAAAATACGTGCTACATTATTTGAGTCATGAATGTCGTTTCTGCTAAAGATAGTCTCATGATTAGTTTAAGATTTTTAGCAACAGGCAAAAGTTATTGCAGCTTGCAATATAGTATGGAAATCTCCCAGTGTTACTACTTCGCGCATTATTCCAGAAACATGTGAACCAATATATAAATCATTTAAGGAAAAATTTATGAAAGTTGGGTAGGTTAATTACATCACAAACAAATATATTCATATCGCTTACGCATACTGTGACAACAGCTGGGTTCCCACATTTCCATCTCCTTACACATACTCTTTGTTTTATATGTAAGCTTAAGATCATACACAACGTACTCACTTCGAATGTAATTGATCGCAATAGCTATTTCCGTATAAATTTCTAACTGCTTGTTACGATATTTGGGTCAGCGTGCTTCGTATTATAAAGAATTTCGTATTAGCTCTGTGGTGATAGCCACTCACCACAAATACGTTTTATAGGTTAAAGGCACTAAAAGAAGCAAAGTGCCATGTATACGATGGCAACCTTTCATAAACAATAGGCTCTCCCTCTAATTTTTATCCAAAGGCTACCATATTACACTATCGAAGATTTGACCAAAAGACTTTGCTAACAGATCATTGGCAAAGATCCTTTATAGTGTAATGTGGCCCTTACACGTGATAATGACCAAGAAGATCGAAACCGGTTTCGCCCGAGCGAAATAAAGGCATTTTATGTGCACAAACCATGGTATTTCCCCAGAATGTCTTCCGAACAATACATTCAACGATCTAGGCGATAACATTTGCAAAACGGAACTAACCTACAGTCTCCACTTTAGGTACACCTTTGAGTGTGATGTTGATTTGCAGGCAGCACATGATGCCGAGGGGCAGCCAGACACCGCCCTGCTGTGAGCAGGCAATGATTTGCTGAGGCAGAGGAGAGATGCAGATGCAAGTGGAGGCTTAAATAAAAATAAAACGTTCTGCCACCATTCCTGACGCAGAGGGCCACGACTGATCAGCTGAGCGCCCTTCCGAAAAGAAGCCTTCCAGAAATGATTCCATTCGTGGCTTCAACGTTGGGATAAGTGCACTGCTAGCCAAGGACAGTACTTTGAAGGAGATTAAATGAAATTCCATGTAAACTTATTACTTTGCTTGTAATAAAGTTATTCACTTCACTTTTTGACCACACCTCGTATGTTCACTGATGTAAAAAACTATGTTCCATCCTCCACCGCATACTACACACAATAAAAAAGTTTTGCATCATCTCGGTTCCGAGAGTTCCGGAACCTGTAGAGGAAATTGGAATAGAGATCAACATAAACATCACTTTCGCCTTTTTTATTGCTCATGGATACCACACATTGCCTGTTGTACCACCATACTGCGAGATCTTCAGAGTTGATGGTCCAGATTGCTGTACACACTGGTACGTCTAATACCCAGTAGCACATCCTCTTGCATTGATGCGTGCCTGTATTCGTCGTGGCATACTACCCACAAGTTCATCAAGGCACTGCTGCTCCAGATTGTCCCACTTCTTAATGGCGATTCGCCGTAGATCCCTCAGAGTGGTTGGTGGGTCACGTCGTCCATAAACAGCCCAGGCATGTTCGATAGGGCTCCTGTCTGGAGAACATGCTGGCCATTCTTGTCGAGCGATGTCGTTATCGTGAAGGAAGTCATTCACAAGACGTGCATGATGGAGACGCGAATTGTCGTCCATGAAGACAAATACCTCGCCAACATACTGCCGATATGGTTGGACTATCGGTCGGAGGACGGCATTCACGTATCGTACAGCCGTTACGGCGCCCTCCACGACCACCAGTGGTTTACGTCGGCCCCACAAAATGCCACCCCAAAACAGCAGGGAACCTCCACCTTACTGTACTCGCTGGACAGTGTGTCTAAGGCATTCAGCCTGACCGGGTTGTCTTCAAACACGTCTCCGACGGTTGTCTGGTTGAAGGCATATGCTACACTCATCGATGAAGAGAACGTGATGCCAATCCTGAGCAGTTCAATGAGCATGTTGTTGGGCCCATCTGTACCGCGCTGCATTGTGTCGTGGTAGCAAAGATGGCCCTTCGATGGACGTCGGGGTGAATTTGCGCTTCATGCAGCCTATTGCGCACAGTTTGAGTCGTAATACGACGCCCTGTGGTTGCAAGAAAAGCATTATTCAACATGGTGCCGTTGCTGTCAGGGTTCCTTCGAGCCATAATCCATAGGTAGTGATCATCCACTGCAGCAATAGCCCTTGGGCGGCCTGCCCGAAGCATGTCATTGACAGCTCCTGCCTCTGTGTCTCCTCCATGTCCGAACAACATCGCTTTGGCTCATTCTGAAAGGCCTGGATACTTCCCTTGTTGAGAGCCCTTCCTGGCACAAAGTAACAATTCGTACGCGATCGAAGCGCGGTATTGGCCGTCTACGCATGATTGAACTATAGACAACACGAGCCTTGTTTCACTCTCTTTGTTACTGCTCGCATAACAACTAATATATTGATAAATGGATGAGATAAAATATGTTGCTACGAAAAGAGCCTTGAAATACTTTTTAGGGATGCTGTACTGTGACTCAAAAATGATTCAAATGGCTCTGAGCACTATGGGACTTAACTTCTGAGGTCATCAGTCGCCTAGAACTTAAAACTAATTAAACCTAACTAACCTAAGGACATCACACACGTCCATGCCCGAGGCAGGATTAGAACCTGAGACCGTAGGATGGCTCGGTTCCAGACTGTGGCGCCTAGAACCTCACGGCCACTCCGGCCGGCTACTGTGACTAACTTTGGATCATTAATTTTCAACAAAACAAAATATATTATGTTCTTATTATTCTGGATCTGGCTTTCTATAGAAGGAACATTGTTTCGTTACTGTAACTTGTTATAACGTTCAACATATCTTACTTTCTTTACAGTTATTGAAAAGGTTACTGAAAATTATTTCGTTACCAATACTAATGTTACAGTACGCAATGCTTGTTCAACATCAAAATTTTTGCAATGGATTTTTGTTAACATTAAAACACCAATAAGTACCACGACTAACACGAGAACATGAGACTTTTATCAGAGAAAAAATTTTTTACTATGTTTGCCAGACCAGAACTACGCACAGCAAGATTTCTTTTATGTCATGAAGGTAAATTATTTTTTTGCACTGTTAATAATATAACATCATCCGCAACCCGCGTCCGTCTGTAAAACACATCATAAAAGCTGCGGCTCTGCCCTGCAATCCCGAAGCTGAAAGAAATAATTTTAATTCACTATTACCTGTCCGCTTCTTCTCGGTATGATTGGTTTACGCATGATTGAACTATAGACAACACAATCCTTGTTTCACTTTGTTATTGCTCGCGTAACAACTAATATATTGATAAATGGATGAGATAAAATATGTTGCTACGAAAAGAGCCCTGAAATACTTTTTAGGGATGTTGTACTGTGACTCAAAAATGATTCAAATGGCTCTGAACACTATGGGACTTAACTTCTGAGGTCATCAGCCCCCTAGAACTTAGAACTACTTAAACCTAACTAACCTAAGGACAACACACACATCCATGCCCGAGGCAGGATTCGAACCTGCGACCGTAGCAGTCGCGCGGTTCCGGACTGCGCGCCTAGAACCGCTCGGCCACATCGGCCGGCCAAAAGATAACAGATAAACACACTTTCGCATTTACAAAACTTTAAATACGGTATCTTTTTTTCATAATCGTATTTTGATGGACTAAAGCCTATACATTGCCCCAAGGTACGTTCAAGTTACCTGGTAAAATCGCGTGAATATTCGTCTAGTAGTTACCGCGATCGGCCTGTTCAAACAGACAGACAAACAGAGCAGACGGTTTTACAGTTTTGTTATTAGTTTGGAAGACATACGAGTAGATGGAAAAACCTGACGTACTCACGCCTCTCTACAACCTTGAAGAGTCAAACGCTGGTTTGCAGCACCGGTAAAAAGACATTTCGCCCTTCCGTTGCGCTTCCTTGTTACTGGTAGATTTGATCATTAACATGAGTGTGTACAGTACACATACTAGAAGTGACTGTAAATTAACTACTAAAATTTTCCTGCTGGTGCCCCGAGTTGTTACCGGCTTGCTACTACTCAGCCAGCGTCCTGTTAGTTATTTGAGCTCATAACGCTTTGTGAAAGAGGTATGTGCTGCAAGGTAGCATCCAGTGTGCGGTCCGCTTGCTGGTACGAGGAGTTTGTCTCCGACGGAGTAACACATAGCTGGAGCCGCAGTCAGACGGTTACGGATGCTCGCCAGGGCATTGTCCGGAGTGCGCCGTAACGTGATGAGCATTCCGCACACGCCTGCCAATACACAGCGGTACAGGGAGCGAACAGGCAGCTGTGTGCAGGACGCCACTGGAGGCCAAGGCGGACATTGTTGTGGGGCAACTCAAAGGCGACCTGCAGGAGGCAGTCTCTCCACGCGTACCTACAGTCTGCACACCATTGTGAGAGATGCGACTACAGATACCTCACTTCGTGCCGTAGACCGAATCCATCGCGTGTTAAATGGCTCTTTAGTATCATTATCATTCGTATGGTACACAAACACAACATATAATGAATGCCAATAAATTACATAAATAGAAAAGATTACATATTAATATCTGTGTTTCTAATCCATTCCACTGCTGTGAAATTGGCATTCATAAAATCATTCCACGTGCCCTTATAGCACCGTGAGGCAACGGCCTTGCCGCAGTGGATACACCGGTTCCCGTGAGGTCACCGAAGTTAAGCGCTGTCGGGCGTGGCCGCCATGCGCTGTTGCCATTTTTCGGGGTGCACTCAGCCTCGCGGTGCCAATTGAGGGGTTACTCGACCGATTTGTAGCGGCTTCGGTCAAGAATACCATCATAACGACCGGGAGAGCGGTGTGCTGACCCCACGCCCCTCCTATCCGCATCCTCCACTGAGGATGACACGGCGGTTGGATGGTCCCGGTAGGCCACTCGTGGCCTGGAGACGGAATGCTTATAGCACCGTCGGACGCACTCTTCTATTACATGTCTGCTAGATTGTTTCAGTGCATCACAGACAGAACTTGGATACTCCACAATACCCCGTTTATAGAATCAGAGAGCACCGACCACATATACTGCGGATTCTATTTAATTTGACCCACAGTTTCCCGCCACGTTCGTCACCCACTGTGTCACAATTATGTTTCTCGAACTATCCCGTTATTGGTAATTTCCGATGTGTTGACAGCTGTTGTTCCAGAGATCCTGTAAGGTGCCTCTTACGTGAGGATGACATTTCTACCAGTTTCAATAAATTATTGCCTCTTATTGACGTATTCACGATAGTTACGAAGTGCTGCAGTCCGTAGCCGACCACGAGTCGGAGAGCATTTCCCACGCTGGTGACGAAGCGACCATATGTCTCGCGTAGTGGGGTGGGGCTCGGCGCTGGACCTTAGGCCGGTATTACACTATCAAATTTCTTTGTCAAATATCTTTGTCCAACATCTTTGTCAAATATATTTGATAGTGTAATAGGGGTTTTTGTCAAATGTCGTCCAATATTTGATCAAATCTAGGGCCTCGCTGTAGATTTGATCAAAGAAGTCGCTTGTCTTCTGTTCACTGCAATGTGACATGTTACCACATGGAGCACTAGCATCGCTGCATTCTGCCATCTGTAGTGTTTTTATAAACATTGCCGGTAAATACAATTGGTGTGTGCTGACAACTACAAAATTAGAGAGATGTATGAAGCTGATGAGGCGCTTTACAACGTGAGGCACGCTGAATACAAAAATAGATTACCAAGATTGGAGACCTGATCTAACCTAACCTAACCTAACCCTCTCTGTAACAAGGAATCGGAGTGTTAACAGTGAGCCTGTCTTCTGCAGATGTAGCAGTTCTTAAGTGAGTATTGTGCTTTGTGATATGAGGATACACTTCATTGAGCACATACAGAAATGTATGCTCATCCTTTCTTAAGTAATTGATGTACGACTTGACGTCCTCCACTATAAGCTCACGTAACAAGTTTTGTTGAATGCTTTTATCGTGTCGTCGTAAAATCCACAGCTTCACCCACGTATGTTTCCTTTTTTTCCCCCGTTTCTCTTCCGCATGTGCACACAGTGCAATTGTGGTACATGCAACTGCTGCAGTTAATAACAAATTGTTGGTGTCAGCCATCTTGAACTTTGACGAAAAATATGATGACAGTGTAATACCCCTTCTAGCGCTACGTCAAAGATCTTTGTCAAATATATTTGACGGAATATTTGATCACATCTTTGATCAAATCTTTGACAAAGAAATTTGATAGTGTAATACCGGCCTTAGCAACAAGCGTCAGCCTGGGAAATATTCATGACGGGAAGTACCGCCATCACCGATTTTGTTTATTTATATTTAATAATTAAAGTCATTTATGACAACATGCATACTAGGAGGAGCCTCTGGATGGAGCCTCTGGATGTTTAAAACTATTTATCATAATCTTGCCTCGTTAAAATTCACACCCGTTCATTAACAAATGCATATCTCAGTAAGTACGAACTTGATCGGAAATCCACGAACTGTGACGAAACTAGTAAGAGATACGGACTGCGCGCCAAAGTCGGCAGTCGGCGTTAAGAGCTTTTCCTGTCGTGTTCGATGGTAGCCGTGCTCTTGGTTACGAGTAGTTTGTGACATGAGTATTTCATTATTGATCTAATTGGAATAAAAGTGACTTACGGCATTCTGAATGTTAATTTCGAGTAAATAGGTACCCCGAAGTTGATCGATAGCAGTTTCAGGTAATTAGCTTCCACCGACAGAGACATACAATGCACCAATGAAGAATCTGCTCTGAATGGCTCTGAGGACTATGGGACTTAACATCTGAGGTCATCAGTCCCCTAGAACTTAGAACTACATAAACCTAACTAACCTAAGGACATCACACACACCCATGCCCGAGCCAGGACTCGAACCTGCGACCGCAGCGGTCGCGCGGTTACAGACTGATGCGCCTAGAACCGCTCGGCCACCCCGGCCGGCGAAGAATCTGCGCGGGACGACACTTACGAGAGCTGCACCTCGCGCAGGTAGGAGGAAATCAACGACACGACCCACCAAGGCGGATCAAGGAAGGTCCGACTTACACTCGCAAATTCCGGGTGGAAATGCTGACCAGTTATACTGTACGTCATATATACCATCCTCAACGGGCTCGCGGCTGAGCTGAGTAATAACAGTATCAGTTTAGAAGCGAGGGGATCTTGCAGTCCCTTTGGTGTTAATTGTAGCTAGCTGTTCAGCGTACACAGGGGCGGGTGTCTCGAACGAAGGCCGTTTCTTCGTAAGACAGGTATGTCGTGATGAATGGTTAGTTCCTTATTATCTTGTAAGATGTGATAATCTCTAAGGAGGGTCTCAGCTCTGCGAATCTGTGGTGGGTAGATACTGCTTAGCAGGGGAATGCAGTAGACAGGAGTTGGTGTAGTTGTACCAGTAATCATGCGCACCGTCTCGTTAAACAGCGTATCGATGAGGCTGGTATGACAGTTATTACACCACACTCAAGCACAACACTCAACCTTTATATTTCTGACCTAGCGGAAGTAATTTCAAGGAAATTGTGCTATGCAGACGATATCGCTCTAGGTTGTCAATCAAAAGAGCTGTGTCAGTCAGAGGCAAGACTAACAGAGGACTTAGTGGCCCTTAAATCATATTTCAAACCAATGGAGACTGAAGCCCAGTACAAGTAAGACCGAGGTTTGTGCGTTTCACCTTAAAAACAAATAATCTAACACTGAGCTCAAGGTGCAATTTGAGGGCAGTATTCTCTGTCACATCAAGTACCTCAAGTACCTTGGCATCAGCCAAGATAAAAACTCAGAGGCTATCTGGTGTAAAACGCAACTTCCTGGCAGATGAAAACTGTGTGCCGGACCGAGACTCGAACTCGGGACCTTTGCCTTTCGCGGGCAAGTGCTCTGCCAACAAGGCTACCCAAGCACGCCCCGTCCTCACAGCTTTACTTCTGCCAGTACCTCGCCTCCTACCTTCCAAACTTTACAGAAGCTCTCCCGCGAACCTTGCAGAACTAGCAAAAAAAAAATGGCTCTGAGCACTATGGGACTCAACTGCTGAGGTCATTAGTCCCCTAGAACTTAGAAGTAGTTAAACCTAACTAACCTAAGGACATCACAAACATCCATGCCCGAGGCAGGATTCGAACCTGCGACCGTAGCGGTCTTGCGGTTCCAGACTGTAGCGCCTTTAACCGCACGGCCACTTCGGCCGGCTGCAGAACTAGCACTCCTGAAAGAAAGGAAAGTAGGAGGCGAGGTACTGGCAGAAGTAAAGCTGCAAGGACGGGGCGTGAGTCGTGCTTGGGTAGCTCACTTGCCCGCGAAAGGCAAAGGTCCCGAGTTCGATAACGGTCCGGCACACAGTTTTAATCTGAAGGAAGTTTCATATCAGCGCACACTCCGCTGCAGAGTGCAAATCTCATTCTGGCTATCTGGTGTAATCTGGGGATGGAGGTATTACGTCCCTCTGCTGTAATTTATTATTTGATATATTGATTTATTAGTATTGACTGTTACGTAAAAAAGAATAGAGGCCGTAATAAGAAAATTGATTTGTAGGTGGCCAAAATAAATGTTAAGTTATGATTTACTAGAGCGCCAGGCTCCCTACAAATTATTTCAAATGCTCTTAGCGTAATGGAATTCCAGCCAAGTCCACTGACCTAGAAATAATTGCATTTCTGAAAATATTTAGTTTTTGTCAAAATAACATTATTGAACTTTACCACTTTAAATAACTTAATGACTTGGAATGATTTTTACTAGCTGGCTACTGAAGTATGCTGAGCAAAATATCAATTTTAAATATGCCGCTTGATGGCGGCCAGTTGTTACCAGTCGAAGATCACCACTGCTCGCTTCGCAGCAACTGAAAAATGCTAAATAACTGTTTTCAATTGACGCACCGAGCGAGATGGCGTAGTGGTTAGCATACTAGACTCACATTCGGGAGGACGACGGTTCAATCCAGAGTCCGGCCATCCTGATTTAGGTTTCCCGTGATTTCCCTAAATCGCTCCAGGCAAATGTCGGGATGGTTCCTTTGAAAGGGCACGCCGCCTTCCTTCCCCATCCTTCCCTAATCCGATGAGACCGATGACCTCGCTGTCTGGTCTCCTTCCCCAAACAACCCAACCCCCTCAATTGCCGCTTTATGAAGAGGTGCTTGTATGGGGTTTTAAATGACACAATGCACTCACTTTTATACATATTTTTTCACCAAGCAGAGGATACACTCTAATAAATCGTTAAGCAAGAGAACAAACAGAGCAAATGCTATCGCTATACGTAATCCCTCCAACACAATAGCGATCGTACCTTACAGAGAGCAGGCTAACAGCAGAAGAAAAATTCATTGTCTTTTTCCAGTTTATATATAAGAACGAAGATCATGATGATTGCGTCTATACGTTACACACAACGATTTGACCTATTACATATAATGTCTTTTTTTTACATTACGATCGATATAATATTTTCTTGAAATTAATTTGATAAATTTTCGTAATAAATTTGACGTTCCAGTCCATTTAATATTATTCACAGTCTCTTTTTTAGTCATTTCATATGTATTGTCCTTAATATTTCAAAAGGGTCACTACAGAGAGGGGGGGAGGCTTCAATGGAGACTTGGCGTACATCGGCTCATGGACTGGTTCTTTTCGGCTCTGCGATTTGTGATGTGTTCTGATCTTACTGACTTCTTCATCTACTGTATGCATCTAGGGCGCTGTAGGACATCTACATTGCCTGCAAAAAAAAAAAAAAAAAAAAAAAAAAAAAAAAAAAAAAAAAAAAAAAAAAAAAAAAAGAACTGAAGCACCCACAAGAAGAGGAGGAAACGACATAAAACTTCACGGGTTGAGAAGGTATTTGATGTTACTTCAGTGATTACAATATCGAGTCATATTTTCAAAGAACTTGGCAATTTGAGCCCCTTTATCAGTAATACCATGAACCCCTTTTGGCCTGGCTGCATGCAGTATTTGAATTAGGAGTGATGTCGTACAAGATTATGAAACATGTTTATGGTCACCAGTTATAACTTCACGAAAAAAAAAAATTCCTCCAAAAAAAATCAATAAGAATCCCGGAGACAGAGATCCTAGGAAACACAGTTCGCTCTGTTCCTCCGTGAGGTCCACAGCAGGGCACGCAGGTTGGTGCCGTGTTCCTTGACTTCAAGAACGTATTTGACACCGACCTGACTGCCGTCTAGTGAAAAAACTGCGATATAACTGAGAATCCCAGGCATGCGATTGAATACAAGACTTCCTTGCAGTCAGAATTTAACACGTCGCTCTTAATGAAACAAAATCAACGGACTACCCCAAGGTACTCTTTACAATGTATATAAATGATATAGTAGAAAATGTAGGACGCTCTTTAAGACTGGTTGTAACTGATGCGGTTGTCTATAAGAAAGTGGCAAGGCCAGAAGGAAGTATGAATATGCAGAACGGCCTAAGAGGTTTGATGGATGATGCAGATCCTGGCAGTTGACCCTGAATGTTAGTAAATGTAACACATTTCGAATGCAAAGAAAAAGACATCCAGTGCTGTACAGCTACACTGTTGATGACAAATTGCTGGAAACAGAATCAAAAATAAAATATCTAGGAGTAACTATCCAGAGCTGACTTAAGTGGAATCACCAAATAAAACAACAGCAGCAAAAGCAGATGCCAGACTTAGATTCGTAGGATGAATCTCAAGGAAATGTAACTCGTCCATGCTCAACAAACTCCATTGGCAGACGCTACAAGAGAGGCTTTCTTCGTCACGGAGAAGTTTACTGTTATAATTTCGAGAGAGTACTTTCCGGTCTGCTTAATGTATTCATCTCTTGGTCTCCCTCTACAATTTTTACCCTCTACGCTGCCCTCCAATACTGAATTGGTGATCCCATTATGCCACAGGACATGTCCCACCAACCGACCCTTCTTCTACTCAAGTTGTGTCACAAATTTCTCTTCTCCCCAATTCTATTCACTACCTCCTCATTAGTTATGTGATCTACCCATCTTATCTTCAGCATTCTTCTGTAGCACCACATTTCAAAAACTTCTATTCTCTATTTGTCCAAACTGTTTATCGTCCTGGTTTCACTTCCATACATGGCTACACTCCACACAAATACTTTCAGAAATGACTTCCTGACACTTAAATCTATACTCGATGTTAACAAATTTCTCTTCTTCAGAAAAGCTTTCCTTGCCATTGCCAGTCTACATTTTATACCCTCTCTACTTCGACCATCATTAGTTATTTTGCTCCCTAAATAGCAAAACTCATTTACTACTTTAAGTGTCTCATTTCCTTATCTAATTCCAGCAGCATCACACGAGTTAACTCGACTACATTCCATTACCCTCGTTTTGCTTTTGTTGATGTTCATCTTATATCTTCCTTTCAAGAGATCGTCCATTCCATTCAACTGCCCTTCCAGGTCCTTTGCTGTCTCTGACAGAATTACAATGTCATCAGCGAACGTCAAAGTTTTTATTTCTTCCCCATGGATTTTAATTCCTACTCCGAATTTTTTTTTTTTTTTTGTTTCCTTTACTGCTCGCTCAATATACAGATTGAATAACATCGGGGACAGGCTACAACCCTGTCTCGCTCCCTTCCCAACCACTGCTTCCCTTTCATACCCCTCGACTCTTATAACTGCCATCTGGTTTCTGAACAAATTGGAAATAGCCTTTCGCTCCCTGTATTTTACCCCCGCCACCTTCAGAATATCAAAGAGAGTATTCCAGTCAGCATTGTCAAAAACTTTCTCCAAGTCTACAGATGCTAGAAACGTAGCCTTTCCTTAATCTATCTTCTAAGATAAGTCGTAGGGTCAGTATTGCCTCACGTGTTCCAACATTTCTATGGAATCCAAACTCATCTTCCCCCAGGTCAGCTTCTACCAGTTTTTCCATTCGTCTGTAAAGAATTCGTGTTAGTATTTTGCAGCCGTGACTTATTAAATTGATAGTTCGGTAATTTTCACATCTGTCAACACCTGCTTTCATTGGGTTTGAAATTATTATATTCTTCTTGAAGTCTGAGGGTATTTCGCCTGTCTCATACATCTTGCTCACCAGATGGTAGAGTTTTGTCAGGGCTGGCTCTCCCAAGCCTATCAGTACTCCTAATGGAATGTTGTCTACTCCCGGGGCCTTGTTTCGGTTTAGGTCTTTCAGTGCTCTATCAAACTCTTCACGCAGTATCGTGTCTCCCATTTCATCTTCATCTACATTCTCTTCCATTTCCATAATATTGCCCTCAAATACGTCGACCTCGTATAGACCCTCTATATACTCCTTCCAACTTTCTGCTTTCCCTTCTTTGCTTAGAACTGGGTTTCCATCTGAGCTCTTGATATTCATACAAGTGGTTCTCTTTTCTCCAAAGGTTTCTTTAATTTTTCGGTAGACAGTATCTGTCTTACACCTAGTGATATATGCCTCTACATCCTTACATTTGTCCTCTACCCATTCCTGCTTAGCCATTTTGCACTTCCTGTCGATCTCATTTTTGAGACGTTTGTATTCATTTTTGCCTGCTTCCTTTACTGCATTTTTATATTTTTTTTCATCAATTAAATTCAATATATCTTCTGTTACCCAAGGATTTCTACTAGCACTAGTCGATTTACCTACTTGATCCTCTGCTGCCTTCACTATTTCATCTGTCAAAGTTACCCATTCTCCTTCTACTGTATTTCTTGCTCCCATTCTTGTCAATCGTTCCGTAATGCTCTCTCTGAATTCTCTACAACCTCTGGTTCTGTCAGTTTATCCAGGTCCCATCTCCTTAATTTCCCACGTTTTTGCAGTTTTTTCAGTTTTAATCTGCAGTGCTCAGAGTCGACATCTGCCCCTGGGAATGTCTTACAATTTAAAAACTGGTTTCTTAATCTCTGTCTTACCATTACATAATCTACCTGATCTATCTGGAACCTTCTCGTACCTCAAGGCCGCTTCCATGTATACAACCTTCTTTCATGATTCTTGAAGCAAGTGTTAGCTATGATTAAGTTTTGCTCTGTGCAGTTTTCTACCAGGCGGCTTCCTCTTTCATTCCTTACCCCATTCCATATTGACCTGCTACGTTTCCTTCTATCCCTTTTCCTACTACCGAATTCCAGTCACCCATTACTATTAAATTTTCGTCTCCCTTCACTATCTGAATAATTTATTTTATCTCATCATACATTTCATCAACCTCTTCGTCATCTGCGGAGCTAGTTGGCATATAAACTTGTACTATTGTGGTTGGTGTGGGTTTCGTATCTATCTTGGATACAATAATGCGGTCACTACGCTGTTTGTAGTAGCCTACCCGCATTTCTATTTTTTTACTCATTGTATCCGGGATAAAATAATAATTGGATCCTTTTACCGACCTCCCAGTTCAGATGATACAATTGCTGAAAGGTTCAAAGAAAACTTTAGTTTGATTTCAAACACGTACCCGAATAATACGATAATAGTTGGTGGTGACTTTAATTTACCCTCGTTATGTTGGCGTAAAATACATGTTTAATTCCGGAGGTACGCATAAAATATCATCCAAAATTGTGCTAAACGCATTCGCTGAAAATTATCTCGAGCAATTAGTTCATGAGCCCACGCGAATAGTAAACGGTTGTGAAAACACACTTGACCTCTTAGCGGCAAATAATCCTGAGATAATAACCGATTAAGGGATTAGTGAACACAGGGCTGTCGTAGCAATATTGAATATTGTAAGCCACAAACCCTCGAAAAATAAGCGAAAAATATACGTATTAAAAAAAGCATATAAAAATTCACTTGACGCCTTCCTGAGAGAGAATCTCCACTCATTCCAGATTAATAATACGAGGGTAGTTCAATTAGTAATGCAACACATTTTTTTCTGAAACAGGGGTTGTTTTATTCAGCATTGAAATACGCCAGGTTATTCCCCAATCTTTTAGCTACACAACACTATTATTCAACGTAATCTCCATTCAATGCTACGGCCATACGCCACCTTGAAATGAGGGCCTGTATGCCTGCACGGTACCATTCCACTGGTCGATGTCGGAGCCAACGTCGTACTGCATCAATAACTTCATCATCCGCGTAGTGCGTCCCACGGATTGCGTCCTTCATTGGGCCAAACATATGGAAATCCAACGGTGCGAGATCGGGGCTGTAGGGTGCATGAGGAAGAACAGTCCACTGAAGTTTTGTGAGCTCCTCTCGGGTGCGAAGACTTGTGTGAGGTCTTGCGTTGTCGTGAAGAAGAAGTTCGTTCTGATTTTTGTGCCTACGAACACACTGAAGTCGTTTCTTCAATTTCTGAAGAGTAGCACAATACACTTCAGAGTTGATCGTTTGACCATGGGGAAGGACATCGAACAGAATAACCCCTTCAGCGTCCCAGAAGACTGTAACCATGACTTTACCGGCTGAGGGTATGGCTTTAAACATTTTCTTGGTAGGGGAGTGGGTGTGGCGCCACTCCATTGATTGCCGTTTTGTTTCAGGTTCGAAGTGATGAACCCATGTTTCATCGCCTGTAACAATCTTTGACAAGAAATTGTCACCCTCAGCCACATGACGAGCAAGCAATTCCGCACAGATGGTTCTCCTTTGCTCTTTATGGTGTTCGGTTAGACAACGAGGGACCCAGAGGGAACAAACCTTTGAATATCCCAACTGGTGAACAATTGTGACAGCACTACCAACAGAGATGTCAAGTTGAGCACTGAGTTGTTTGATGGTGATCCGTCGATCATCTCGAACGAGTGTGTTCGCACGCTCCGCCATTGCAGGAGTCACAGCTGTGCACGGCCGGCCCGCACGCGGGAGATCAGACAGTCTTGCTTGACCTTGCGGCGATGATGACACACACTTTGCCCAACGACTCACCGTGCTTTTGTCCACTGCCAGATCACCGTAGACATTCTGCAAGCGCCTATGAATATCTGAGATGCCCTGGTTTTCCGCCAAAAGAAACTCGATCACTGCCCGTTGTTTGCAACGCGCATCCGTTACAGACGTCATTTTAGCAGCTCCGTACAGCGCTACCACCTGTCGGAAGTCAATGAAACTATGCGAGACGAAGCGGGAATGTTTGAAAATATTCCACAAGAAATTTCCGGTTTTTTCAACCAAAATTGGCCGAGAAAAAAAAATGTGTTGCATTACGTATTGAACTGCCCTCGTATAAGTGTACACCAGATGTGGCTTAAATTGAAAGAAATAGTATCGGCAGCAACTGAGAAATTTATATCAAATAAATTAACAAACGATGGAGCTGATCCTCCTTGGTACACAAAACGGGTTAGAACACTGTTGCAGAAAAAACGAAACAAACACGCCAAATTTAAACAGACGCAAAATCCCCAAGATTGGCGATCTTTTAAAGAAGCTCGAAATTTAGCGCGGACTTCAATGCGTGATGCTTATAACAGATTCCACAACGAAACTTTGTCTCGAAACCTGGCAGAAAATCCAAAGAGATTCTGGTCGTATGTGAAGTATACTAGAGGCAAGAAACAATCAATGCCTTCTTTGCACGTTAGCAATGGAGATACCATCGAAGACAGTGCTGACAAAGCAGAGTTACTAAACACAGCCTTCGGAAATGCCTTCACAAAAGAAGACGAAGTAAATATTCCACAATTCGAATACAGAACAGCTCCCAGCATGATCACCGGTAACGTAGAAGTAAATATCCTCGGAGTAGTGAAGAAATTTAAATCACTTAATAAAAGCAAGTCTTCTGGTCCAGACTGTATACCAATTAGGTTCCTTTCGGAGTATGCTGATGCATTAGCTCCATACTTAACAATCATATACAACCGTTCTCTCGACGAAATATCCGTACCCAAAGACTGGAAAGTTGCACAGGTCACACCAATATTCAAGAAAGGTAGTAGGAGTAATCCACTAAATTACAGGCCCATATCATTAACGTCGACATGCAGCAGGATTTTGGAACATAATGAATTACCTCGAAGAAAACGGTCTATTGACATACAGTCAAAATGGGTCTAGAAAACATCGTTCTTGTGAAACACAACTAGCTCTTTATTCACATGAAGTGCTGAGTGCTATTAACAAGGTATTTCAGATCGATTCCATATTTCTGGATTTCCGGAAGGCTTTTGACACTGTGCCACACAAGCGGCTCGTAGTGAAATTGCGTGCTTATGGAATATCGTCTCAGCTGTGTGACTGGATCTGTGATTTCCTGTCAGAGAGGTCACAGTTCGTAGTAATTGACGGAAAGTCAGGGAGTAAAGCAGAAGTGATTTCTCGCGTTCCCCAAGGTAGTGTTATAGGCCCTTTGCTGTTCCTCATCTATATAAACGATTTTGTAGACAATCTGAGCAGCCGTCTTCGGTTGTTTGCAGATGACTCTGTCGTTTATCGACTAATAAAGTCGTCAGAAGATCAAAACAAACTGCAAAACGATTTAGAAGAAATATCGGAACGGTGCGAAAAGTGGCAGTTGATACTAAATAACGAAAAGGGTGACGTTAGCCACATGAGTGCTAAAATGGACGCGTTATACTTCGGTTACACGATAAATCAGTCTAATCTAAAAGCCGTAAATTCAACTAAATAACTAGGTGTTACAATTACGAACAATTTAAATTGGAAGGAACGTATAGAAAATGTTGTGGGAAAGGCTAACCAAAGGCTGTGTTTCATTGGCAGGACACGTAGAAAATGTAACAGACCTACTAAGGAGACTGCCTACACTACGCTTCTCTGTCCTCTTTTAGAATAGTGTTGAATGGTGTGGGATCCTTACCAGATAGGACTGATTGAGTACATCGAAAAAGTTCAAAGAAAGGCAGCACGTTTTGTATTAGCGCGAAATATGGGAGAGAGTGTCACAAAATGATACAGGATTTGGAATGGACACCATTAAAAGAAAGGCGTTTTTCATTGCGACGGAATCTTCTCACGAAATTCCAATCACCAACTTTCTTCTCCGAATGTGAAAATATTTTGTTGACAGCGACTTACGTAGGGAGGAACGATCACCAAGATAAAATACGGGAAATTAGAGCTCGTACGGAATGATATACGTGTTCATTCTTCCCGCGCGCTATACGAGATTGGAATAACAGAGAATTGTGAAGGTGGTTCGATGAACCCTCTGCCAGGCACTTAAATGTGATTTGCAGAGTATCCATGTAGATGTAGATATCAAGCCTACTCCTGCATTATGAATGAGTATCAGTGGCACAATATGCTCTCCGCCATGCACCAAATTATGGCTTGCACAGTATGTATGTAATGTAGTTACAGATGTTGATGTCTGTCTTCAAGAGTCTGCTAGTTTAACTTTCTCATATTTTCTGTTACTGTCATCTGTGAGTCAAACAATCTTGTGGCCATTACTGCTGTCCTTCTTTGAATACTCTATTTTTGGCATGGATCCTACACACTTCAGTAATATCATAAGACAAGCCACACAAGTCAACAGTCGTCTACCAGCTGCTGTACAAACAATGGCGTCTTTGTTAAAACTCAATTTCATATCCCTACAAGTGTCTACATCAATGTATTTTTATTAGTCGACTAACTCAAGCTGTAACTTATTCATTTGCAGTCATAAGAGACTATGTTCTTCGTGTTTGGAGAAATTCACAATTTAATATTTCTCATTATTTAAAGCAAGTGGCCAATCTTTGCATCTTATCAAAATCTAACTGGATGTTTTGTACTTCATTACAGATAAGTGTATGATCTCCAAAAATTCTGAAGTTACAAATAATATTGTCTGCCAAACCATTAACATACAACATGACGTATGGTTACAAAGCCTACTGTCTTCTCAATGTGAAACGTAAACCTAGACATTATCACAACCTGTTTCACACAGCTTCTGCATTCAGTACTTGCAATACAGGAGCGGGCCATTGCACTTTCTTTGTTATTGTGCTTGATCCCTCCATCAATCCTAGCTATCCTTTAATGCTGTCTTTCTCAGCTGAAATAATTCCACACATTCCACAATCGCTCTCTTCCACCCAAACGTCACCAACGGACTCTTTACTGACGTACTCCAGGAAAAAGAAATATGCTGAATATTTACGTATTGGAATTCGTTGGTTAAGCTCTCCAATAGCCACCCCATCTATCTTTCTGACTTGAATGTTCTCTATTCTGCACATGTAAATGTCTTCAGTTTCCTGAAAGAAATCATGAAGTGCTTCCGCTTTTAAAAATCCAGAAACATTTAATATTATTGCGTAGATTGGTCTGGACCTTCTTTCAGTTGCACGAAAGATATGTAAAAGTCTTATATCTATAGATTTTTAGTTGCAGTCTTTCAATCTGTTACATATTTCTGATTAGGCCTATACAGTATACACACTGCGCTATTTCCAGTAATCGGGGATTCCTGAAAAAATGAAACATGATCTGACACGTTCAGTGACTTTCCAACAAAGAACTGCAATGAAGTTATATCTTTGTGTAAAAATGTATTTTCGTTATTAAAATTTTCTACAGTCTGAACTAATTTCCAACGTTTTATATCAAAATTTTGCAAATATTTTAAGTTACTATTTACATTTAATTACAGGAAAGCTATTTGACTACTCTGTAAACATAATGCGCATAAAAATATAATAATATTTGCATCTTGTCATACAGCCCAAAAACATCAGAAAATGTTGTGCAACGTGCTGAAACTCACAATGCAGGTTTCCTTACTTGGAGATTCCCCTATTCATTCCACACTGTGACATTACAGCCTTTATCACTGCGATTTTTAACATGTAAAAGTTTTTTTTTCTGTATTCGCGTCAGTATGTGCGAACTTTTAACATATACCAATGAATGTTGTAACCAGATATCTTTGCCGCGCTCCTGAAAAGCGCAGAATATCACGATAGCTATAAACTGTTATACGCTGCTATCGATCAGTAAAAAAAAAAACGATGCACCTATGTTTCAAAATAACAATTGCCAATTTTTACTTCTGCAGGGAGCCGCGCCGCTCTCTAGCTGTTCTTCTGTGAATGTGTTGCGAGTCGGACGCAAAAGTATTGTGCTCCATACTGATATGATCATTTTATTGTAAATTTAAGAGTTTAAGTGATTAAAAATGTATGTAGCCACAAACAAGCGAGAATGTGTATCATGAAAATTCGCTCCACCGCCACAATGGGTGGCCATGTGAATGTAAGTTTCCGTTTCATAATATAATACTTGAAGCCTTGAAGTTTATTTAATTTCAAAGAAAATCTCTCAACCTTATTTTCATTAATTATACTTGTGATAATCTTTTCTGTTTAAAAGATTTATGCAGCTTATGATCCAGCGTGTGTTCTGTCGGAACAGGAGGCTGTCGTGACGACATCGCTATAGTATTTATTCCAAGTTCTTTCAGTTCCGTTTATATGTTTGTACACATCCAATTAGTTGGTCCCTTAGGTTTCTTTCATGTAACTTCTGTCTGTTTTCTCCGCGCGATCTTCCTCCGAAAAAAAAAAATTCTGTTCATTTTTTAGTAATTTTCGATATCGCGAATGAGAAAAGACAGCCGCCTCCTGCTCCGAACGGAACACCACGACTTTTCTAACGTCGGAGAGTACCGCACGAATTTTCCGCTAAAAGGTAATAGAATTTCTTAAAGCTGGATCAATTACACATGTTGCTGCTGTTCTCCGACAAATCTGGTGTGATTAATAGTAATTTATTCTGTCACGACAAAAAGAACCAATTTTATTTTTACCAAAGCAACAAAGCTTTCAATTAAATTACTAAAAAAAAATCATACCAGAACACCAAGAACTAATCATTTCTTTTGGTGGCTGTATCATACAATAGGCTCAAAAACACTGCTCCCATAGGGCTACTAGCTAGTTAATTGTCTTCAGCTGAACTTTTCAGGTAACTGACAGTAACTAACTGCACACCTCACGTTCACTAAAGTTTCTACGAAAGCGTTACGAGAATAATACCTACCATCATTACTGGCGCAATGTAATCAAGTTTCTCACCGTTGAATTGAAACTTGCGCAGTTTATCACACTGTCAGCGGAAATTTTTGTTTGCTACATTTATTAATTTTTACCATTTCTTTACGCGTTCTTTATGTTCCCTCCAGAGTGGGCTTTCAGAAGATAAGTTTCCACTCTTCAGCCTTTGAATAAAACAATTACAATACATAAAAATCATTGACAGGCAGGAAAATGATGATCAGAACATCATGAGACGATAGTGAAATGTGCTGTGCAGTCCTGAAGCATCAATTGCACGCCGACCACTGCAATGCCGCAAAATGGCATCAAGAAGGCGCTGACCCATGCGCCGAGGGAAAGAGCGGACAGCGCCACACCTCCAGGGAAAAAGTTAGGCAACCCCTCTCAACACTGAGTTAACCAGCCACCCATCGCTGGTCGGGCCCAGTTTGGTTGCACACTTCGAGACCATCAGTACTGAGCAATATGAAGAAGACACTTAGCCTGTGTTCTGCGAGTAGTAACTCTGTGTAAAAGTAACTGCATGTAGGAGGCACAGGATGCACATCAAGCTGTTTCATAACGAGAAGTTATGTTTCTTTCCTTTTTGGAATCTACAAGTGTTATGCACAGATCATTTTGGATTCCTACCACTGGCCATCGCAACTTCTCTCCTTCCTTGTTTGTGCTGGTGCTGACCCCAAAGCAGCCAACACATCATGTATAGTCCTGAATCCTGTTAGGAAAATGGTTCTGTAGACGCCTGGAAAATTATTGTAGGTAGAAGATTTGGATGTAGATGTGAATGGAGAGGAACAAGTGTGAAAAGGTGTGAGACAAGCGTTGGGAAAATGAGGCCTTCATGTTAGTCCTTCATGTTAGTCGACATATGTGAAATGTTCATGCTAGTCCAATGTACTTTCGTTTCTTGTTTATATGAACTGGATTGTTGTAGACCGTGAATATAAGGTTCGAGGGACAGAAATTCTTCTTGGTAGAATGAACAGATTTCGCGAATGATTTCTTGATCTGTAAGGTGAAAGTGACCGAAATTACTACAAAAGTGACATGGAGTGTATGGAAATGCTTGGGAAGTGAGATGTGGTGTTACAGGCAATATGCACAGAAGCAGGGCAGGAGTCTCCACGTTGGGGAGATGGGGTTGATGGGGAGACAGGGACAGTGGAGCATTGGGAGTGGATTTTTCTGGAGACATTGGATTCATGAAGATATCCCGGGTGTTTTGGGGGATGTGAGAACTTTATCGTCTGGTAGGGGATACAAGTGGGAAAGGATGATTGGATATATAAGATGAGACGGAGTGCTCAGCAATCTAGAATGAAGAAAAAGTAGTATACTAGAGCCGTATTTGCGTAGGAGTGGATATGGTGGATGAGGGTGTTGCAGGAATGTATGATAATTGTGGGATTTAATTCGCATCTTTGGCCAGTTACTTGTTTCAGTAATTATAGCCTGTTGTGAGATTTCTTTTGGAGGTTTAGTAGGTCACCGCTTTAAGCTATCTCTTCATCGAATGTTAGTCCAATGTACTTTCGTTTCTTGTTTATATGAACTGGATTCTTGTAGACTGTGAATCCGAGGTCCTAGGGACAGAAACTTTGGTTAGTTTACTTACAATTATTGCCTGAAGACTGATCTTACTCTTTCATTTCATATACGTCGCTATCCTTATCTCAGTCCCTAACGATAGAATAGGTTCTTCGCGTTTTGACCAATTTGTAGTCAGAAACTTTTCAGTGAAACGCCAGAGGAACTGCTGATAGGGCAGAAGGAGACGTAATGGGGAATACTGGGGAGAGGATTTCTAGTTCAGGTGTTTATCTTACAAACAAGGCAA
The DNA here is from genome assembly GCF_021461385.2 of Schistocerca piceifrons. Taxonomy (NCBI): domain Eukaryota; kingdom Metazoa; phylum Arthropoda; class Insecta; order Orthoptera; family Acrididae; genus Schistocerca; species Schistocerca piceifrons. The sequence goes on along the minus strand of NC_060143.1, from coordinate 483,813,406 downwards.
ATCTCCCTGAAACCTTCATCAGAATTGAGGAATGGGAACTATTTTTGATTTAATTCTGGAAAAATATGTCCCGGACAAAAATATGATAGGCTAATGCATGTGCAAGTGTACTACTTGTCTGTGTGTCGAGAGGAATGTAGATGACTTACTTGACATCTGTAATGCACGAATGTAGGTGCCGACTGCGGTTGCGATTAAAGTGGCGATGCATGTTTTTTATCCACCTTTTTTCTTTAAGTTGTTTCATCAGCATCTCTCCGTACGGATGTGAATGGACTGTCAGAGATACAATCATCCCGCTCTTCTGCAGGAAGGCTGAAAAAAAGTAATGTTGAAACAACATAAGCAAAAGGCAAAGCCGCGTGGGGTAGCCGCTCGGTCTGAGGCGCCTTTCCACGGTTCTCGCGGCTCTCCCCGTCGGAGGTTCGAGTCCTCCCTCGGGCATGGGGTGTGTGTGTTGTCCATAGCCTAAGTTAGTTTAAGTTAGATTAAGTAGTTTGTAGGCTTAGGGTCAGATGACCTCAGCACAAATTTCCAAATTTTTAAAAGGCAAAACATTAACATTTTTCAAATCAATTAAAATTCAAATTAATTGATGATAAGTAAAAGTATTTTTTTTATTAAAACTTAAATACGATTGCTGGACATCAGCCATGTTCCAAATCTAAAAATAATTTGAACATTTTCTTCGTTTTTAATTTTCTTCTTCTTCTTCTTCTTCTTCTACACTTCATCCATTAGGTCCTTCACAAATTGTCTGTCTGTCTTTTCTTAGGTCTTCCAACATCTCTTCCTCCTGGCGGTTTGTAAGCTAAGGCTAGTTTGGGAAGATGTTTACTGTCCATTCTTTCTACGTGTTCGTATAAGGTGTTGCGGTATTTGATTATTCTGCTTTTAGTTGCCTTTGCTTTTAGTTCTCCTTGCAGTGTTCAGTATTTTATGTGGTCCGTTCTTGAGTAGCCTTTTGTCCTTCTCAGAAATTTGACTTCTGCGCTTTGTATTTTTTATTCTTTTTTTTTTAGGCGCCCACCGTTAACTTACATTACGAAGTACTGTGAGACCCACAGTTCTTCCAAATTTTACTATCGTTTCTTGTCGGGTCTTACTTTTAATTACATTTCGAAAAGTGCCAGATATCTTTTTTATCAAATCTAGCCAGTTCCACATCTAGATCTTTATTATTGTCAAGGCCTCTTCTACACCCCAAATAAATGAAGGATGACACTTGTTCCAAAATCACATTATCCACACAACGATTTTGGTTCGGAATGGATCTTTATCCCAGAAAGCCATCACTTTAGTCTTTGTTTTAGAAATCTTAACATAGTATTGTTTAGAAACGTAATTCAGGTGTTTCAGTGCAAGTTGTAAGTAGTCATCTTTTAGCTGCACTGTCAAGATATCTGCATTCAGCGTGCTAGCTTTTACTTTTTATTTTTTTATTTATTTATTTATTGTTCCGTGGGACCAAATTAAGGAGAAGTCTCCATGGTCATGGAACGAGTCAATACATGAAATTATAACACGATAGTAGAAACAGATAAAATGAAATACAAGAAACGTATTCAGGCGACAATTCGTAAGTTTAAATAAAGAAAATCAACAATATAACACTGGAATTTGTTTAATTTTTCAGCTCTTCCAGGAGCTCCTCGACAGAATAGAAGGAGTGAGCCATGAGCAAACTCTTCAGTGTAGACTTAAAAGCGTTTGGGCTACTGCTAAGATTTTTGAGTTCTTGTCGTAGCTTATTGAAAATGGATGCAGCGGAATAGTGCACTCCTTTCTGCACAAGAGTCAAGGAAGTGTATTCCACATGCAGATTTGATTTTTTCCTAGTATTAACGGAGTGAAAGCTGCTAACTCTTGGGAATGAGCTAATATTGCTAACAACAAACGACATTAAAGAAAATATATACTGTGAGGGCAATGTCAGAATTCCCAGACTATTGAATAGGGGTCGACAAGAGGTTCTCTAACTTACACCACATATAGCTCGAACAGCCTGTTTTTGAGCCAAAAATACCCTTTTTGAATCAGAAGAATTACCCCAAAAAAATAATACCATATGACATAAGCGTATGAAAATATGCGAAGTAGACTACTTTTCATGTTGAAATGTCACTTATTTCAGATACTGTTCTAATGGTAAATAAAGCGGCATTTAGTTTCTGAACAAGATCCTGAACATGGGCTTTCCACAACAGCTTACTATCTATCCGTAAGCCTAGGAACTTGAACTGTTCCGTCTCGCTTATAACATGCCCATTCTGTCTGATTAAAATATCAGTTCTTGTTGAATTGTGAGTTAGAAACTGTAAAAACTAAGTCTTACTGTGATTTAGCATCAAATTATTTTCCACAAGCCACGAACTTATTTCATGAACTACATTATTTGATAATGTTTCAATATTACACACAAGATCCTTCACTGCCAAGCTGGTGTCATCAGCAAATAGAAATATTTTTGAATCACCTGTAATACTAGAAGGCATATCATTTACATAAATAAGAAACAGCAGTGGCTCTAGCACCCACCCTCGGGGAACACTCCACTTAACAGTGCCCCATTGGGACTGAGCATCACTACCACTCTCAATACTGTGGAGAATTACCTTCTGCTTTCTGTGCTTAAAGTAAGAGGTGAACCAATTGTAAGCTACTCCCCTTAGTCCATAATGGTCCAGCCTCTGCAGTAATATTTTGTGGTCAACACAGTCAAAAGCCTTCGTTAAATCAATGAAAACACCTAGCGTTCGCAACCTTTTATTTAATCCGTCCAAAACCTCACAGAGAAAAGAGAATATAGCATTTTCAGTTGTTAAACCATTTCTAAAACCAAAACTGTACATTTGACAGCAAATTATCTGAATTTAAATGCTCCAGTAACCTTGTATATACAACCTTCTCGATAACTTTAGCAAACACCGATGGCATAGAAATAGGTCTATAATTGTCAACATTATCCCTGTCTCCCTTTTTATAAAGTGGTTTCACTACCGAGTAGTTTAATCGGTCAGGAAACCGACCACTCCTAAAGGAAAAGTTACAGATATGGCTAAGTACTGGGCTAACATATATAGAACAATACTTCAGTATTCTGCTAGATACCCCGTCATATCCATGAGAGTTCTTGGTCTTTAGTGATTTAATTATTAACTCAATCTCGCTCTTGTCAGTATCATGGAGGAGCATTTCAGGTAACAGTCTCAGAAAACTTTTTTCTACGAGCGCTATATGATTCCCTGTTGGGACTAGGTTTATATTTAGTTCATCTGCTATATTCAGAAAGTGATTATTAAATACTGTACATATATGCGACTTATCAGTAACACGGACATTCCCACTACGCACTGATTCTATATCCTCGAACTGTCTCTGCAGACAAGCCACTTCCTTTACGACTGACCATATGGTTTTAATTTTATCCTGAGATTTAGCTATTCTATCTGCATACCACATACTTTTTGCCATCCTAATAACTTTCTAAAGCACCTTACAATACTGTTTGTAATGGGCTGCTGCATTTAGATTTTGACTGTTTCTAACGTTTTGATATAATTTCCATTTTGTTCTATAGGATATTCTTATCCCCCTAGTCAGCCACCCAGGCTGCCTGTTTGTGCTAGTACCCTGTTTTGAACGCTCTAACGGAAAGCAACTTCCAAAGAGCACGAGAAAAGTCTTGAGGAAAGCATTATATTTATCGTCTACTGTATCAGCACTATAAACATCTTGCCACTCTTGTTCCTTGATAAGGTTTGCAAAGGTCTCTACAGCAATTGGATCAGCTTTCCTAAAAAGTTGGTAACTATATTTAAGATGTGTTGCAGCACAAAAATCTTTTAGAGTTAAAACTTGTGCATCATGATCTGAAAGGCCATTCACTTTTTTGCTGACAGAATGCCCTTCTAGTAATGAGGAATGAACAAAAATGTTGTCTGTGGTTGTTCTACTGTTCCCTTGCACTCTCGTTGGAAAGAATACGGTTTGCGTAAGATCATATGAATTAAGGAGGTCTACCAGCATCCTTTTCCTTGCACAATCACTTATACAATTAATATTGAAGTCACCACATGTAACTAACTTTTTGTATTTCCTATAAAGTGAACCAAGAACCTCCTCTAGCTTTAGCAAAAATGTTGTGAAATCGGCGTCTGGGGATCTATAAATAACAACAGATAGAAGTTTAGCTCCACTAAATTTAACCACACCTTCACAACATTCAAACACCTTTTCAGTGCAGTACTTTGAAACATCAATTGACTCAAATGGGATACCGTTTCTCACATACATGGCTACTGTCCCACACCACAAAGAGCTCCTAGAAAAGCTGCCAGCCAACCTGTATCCTGGTAAAAGAAGCCTCTGAATTATCTCCGTATTTAAGAAGTGTTCAGATATACCAATAATTTCAGAGTCAGCATCTATAAGCAGTTCACTAACTTTATCTCTAATACCTTGTATATTTTGATGGAATATACTAATTCGCTCATTACTCGGATACCTAAGCTTTGTCGAAAGTGGTTTCTTTGTTAGAGAGACTTCCCTTAAGCAGGAATACCTATCAGCTGACTTCAGTCTAAAAAAGGTGCAGCTCTAACACCCACTAGTACAGGAATTTTCCCATGAGTGATCCCACCACCCCCACCTATGCTGTCACCTATAAGCTTTGCCAATCTCCTCTTTCCATACTTGTTGAGGTGCAGGCCATGTCTAGTGAAACCCGTCCTGCTGATAGACTCCACTGACACCACTGAAATGTGACTCATGCCTTCTGTCATCAGCGCACCCCCAAGTCTCATGTTATTACGCTTGACGGCTGTATTAAGATGAGGCCGATCTTGACGCTGAAACAGTTCCACGAAATGCACATTCGTGTTGCCAGTCTGAGTGGCTATCTTTTCCAGGTCACCATCTATGTCATACTCCCCATCCCTATGTTAACAGTCACCTGAGCCAATCCTGCATTAGGTGACGTGGTATTCACTCCCCAACACTTCCTGCAACTGCTGGCTTGCACCTCTACCATGAGAACTACCTAACAGCAGAACCTTCTTCTTTCTCTTAGACTTTGCAACTGTCCTAGCCACCGTAACTGCTGATGTCTGCTGTATACTTCCTACATTTACAGCTACTAGAGATTCCTCTCCACTAGACTCTGACAGTTGGTCGTATCTATTGCAAACACCAATAGTAAAACTATCTAAAAATCTCCTTCTCCTAGCAGATCTCTTGCCAACAGCCAGCTCCTATTCCCCAACCCCCTTCTCCCTCCTCATCCTATCTAGCTCCTCTTGTGCGTTTTTCAACTGCTACTACTAAAGTTCCTAAATAAACCACTATACACAAACAATTAATTAGTACTTAGTTTTCGATGCGCCGCTACAGCTGCAACTGGTCAGCGCGGAATGTAAGCCCAGGCAATAGGTTAAGTTGCTCGATGCGAAACACTCACAAATATCAGGTCACAACGCAAGAAAGGCGGAGGTGAATGAAGAAACCACTAATAAGTCACTTATGTAGTAAATATTATCACAAAAACCGTTAAAATATGTATCTGAAACCCAAAAATATATGAAAACTTAGAGAGCGATCTCACACTCAGTCACGCACTTTGATATTTTAATACCTATTAGATATTTTAATACCTATTTATATGTGTTGCTTCCAACTTAGAATAATGTCATAAACATGAATATTAAAAAGTGGATGGTATTGGGCACCAATGCCGTTTTTCATTAAAAAAAGCTGAACGTAAAAAAACTAATAAATATAAAGATGACTCAAATAAATGATGATCTTTGAAAGAGGCACTGCCCATTCATTAAGAGCATATATATATATATATATATATATATATATATATATATATATATATATATATATCGCAACGCAATCTGACTTTCAATACTCCCTACAAAAGAATGGCCCGAACTAACAATAACCTATACCTTTCATGAATCACTTACCTCACAAAAATCTTCGTTACTCAAGCTACTGCAATATAGCGTGCGCCAATACTGCCAGCTAAATAAAAGATTCTAACTACTGAAGGCACTAACTACTGATAGGCATAGTTAGCAAATGAAAGATTTTTAAAGAGATCAAACAATGTATTTACCTTAATAGTGTTCAATATATACAGGGTGATTCAAAAAGAATACCACAACTTTAGGAATTTAAAACTCTGCAACGACAAAAGGCAGAGCTAAGCACTATCTGTCGGCGAATTAAGGGAGCTATAAAGTTTCATTTAGTTGTACATTTGTTCGCTTGAGGAGCTGTTGACTAGGCTGAAAACCAAACTACCCGAGGCATCCCGTGACTGAGCACTTCATCACTGGCCTCCAAGAAGCCCTGATCTTACCCCCTGCGATTTTTTCTTATGGGGTTATGTTAAGGATATGGTGTTTCGGCCACCTCTCCCAGCCACCATTGATGATTTGAAACGAGAAATAACAGCAGCTATCCAAACTGTTACGCCTGATATGCTACAGAGAGTGTGGAACGAGTTGGAGTATCGGGTTGATATTGCTCGTGTGTCTGGAGGGGGCCATATTGAACATCTCTGAACTTGTTTTTGAGTGAAAAAAAAAACCTTTTTAAATACTCTTTGTAATGATGTATAACAGAAGGTTATATTATGTTTCTTTCATTAAATACACATTTTTAAAGTAGTGGTATTCTTTTTGAATCACCCTGTATATATCAGTTCATGACATCCAGTCCTACAAATTTCCTTTTTCTGACAGACACACATCCAGATCGTCCGCTCTCAAAATTCTGTCATCTCTCTCCCCACATCCACAACTCCTGGCGGCTCACCTCCAACTGATATTTGCTATTGTAGTGTTGGGCAGTTGGATGTGAACAGCGCGTAGCGTTGTGCAGTTGGAGGTGAGCCGCCAGCAGTGGTGGATGTGGGGAGAGAGATGGCAGAATTTTGAGAGCGGGCGATCTGGACGTGTGTCCGTCAGAGAAAGGAAATTTGTAAGACTGGCGTCATGAACTGATATATATATATTATCACTTTTGAACACAAATTAAGGTAAATACATTGTTTGTTCTCCATCAAAATCTTTCATTTGCTAACTACGCCTATCAATAGTTAGTGCCTTCAGTAGTTAGAATCTTTTATTTAGCTGGTAGTATTGGCGCACGCTCTATTGCAGTAGTTTGAGTAACGAAGTTTTTTGTGAGGCAAATGGGTAAGTGATTCATGAAAGGTACAGGTTATTGTTAGTCAGGGCGATTCTTTTGGAGGGATATTGAAAGTCACATTGCGCTGCGGAAAAAAAAAAAAAAAAAAAAAAAACTTTGTGTGTCAGTTTACTGTTGATCAGAATAAGTAAAGAGAGAAATGTCTGAGTACGTTCAGTTTTGGTCAGCTGTTTGAAAATCAAATAACGTAACAGGTTCAGCAGCATAGTCATTCTTAATTTTTCTAAGGGGACGTTTCAAGAACAAGCCATTAAGACTTATTTCTCGCCGGCCGGAGTAGCCAAGTGGTTCTAGGCGCTTCAGTCTGGAACCGCACGACCGCTACGGTCGCAGGTTCGAATCCTGCCTCGGACATGGATGTGTGTGATGTCCTTAGGTTAGTTAGGTTTACGTAGTTCTAAGTTCTAGGGGATTGATGACCTCAGAAGTTAAGTCTCATAGTGCTCAGAGCCACTTGAACTTATTTTTCCTGGGCAGCAGGTCAGGTGTTGAAGTGTGGACACAAAACGGTTAGTCTATACTGACTGGCGTAGTCTACTTGGTGGGGCAGTTGCGACGATGCAGGAAACATCAGATCGTAAAGTTTGTGACGTATTTCTGGGAAGCCTGCCCGACGCAGAGACACTACAACCAACACTCTGATGTCTGAACATATTTCCACTTATATCCGTTACAGCCTATATGGCGGTATAGGCACGGCACCTTTCAGGAATGGAAATAAGAGAGGAAACAACAGGGTTGTCAGATGCGAGCTTCCGAATACAGTAAGATACACACACGTAAGTGTATAAGAAAGTGTTCGCTGTGCCTTGTATGTTAATCTGGGCATTCTTTTGTTGTACCACAATTACGTAATCGGTGCGAGCTCAGGAGCGCATTTCCTAAATACGAGACACATTTCACCCCTACCACAGACGGCAAGTGCGCTGCCCCTCTAATTTCTTCCGCCTGCTCATTAGGGGAGACCACATTCCTCACTTCCTTAGCGCAGCCAAGTGCTCCGGGCGAGAATGCGCCCCCGCGGCTCAGGTAGCCCGCCCTGAGGCCTCGCGCCTCCCCCCCCCCCCCCTCCTCCCACCCCCGCCTTGTTCTTGGTCGTTAGAGTCGTCGGAACACGAAGCCCACTGCCAAAGAAATTCATTAAAAAATAATGAAGGGCTTCAGGGGGTGTCGAGCACGACTAATAAAACCGGGGCCCGAATTCTCAGCCGCGTCGCCGCTCGCAGCGCTGTATTACCGGTGTTTAATTTGCAAATTAATAATAACGAGGGCCCCTCCACCCGTCCAGTCGCTCGCAGCTGCAGATACACAACAGCGCTCTCAAACTGCGGCTGCTTCCGTCCGTACCCGAAACTTCATTAAACCCTCACTGGCTGACAGAGGTTTCCCTCCAGTCGTAAGCAAGTCCTGTCTGGCGTCCGCAAAACAGTAGGCCACGAAGAGGCGAGACCTCATTACGATGTTATAGAAAGGCCGGGGTTATTATTTCAACAAAAGATTTTACCGAGAGAAGTGGTGCACTGGCAGCACACTGGACCTGTATTTGGGAGTACTGCTGTTCGAATTCCCAGCTAGCCATTCAGATTTACGTTTTCGTGACGTTCCGGAGCCCCTTAAGATAACTGCTGGGATGATTTTTTCGAAATGACCCGACTGAATTCCTTCTCAGTCCTTCCCTAGCTCGAGATTGTGTTCCGTCTGTAATGACCTCGTCATCAACTGGACGCTAAATCCTAATCTTCCTCCCTTTCTTTCGAAAAAAAAACACACACACACAAAATGAAAACAATAACATGTAGAGTTGTAAAACTACCGGAGGCTACGGTGGACTATGATAAGTAAGTGTAGACTACGGTAGTTTGTCTAGTAGCTTTGGTCAATCATGGTCGTACCCGCATTACCTATAAATTATGTGTGTTGCATATCAGTCTGCCGTTACCTCATAACGATCACTTTCTTTATGATGTGATCAGTGTCTTACTAGATTCCCGTAAAAACCGGAAGCAATGAACCATCTAGAAACTGTGCTAGGGTATATAAAGGGCCGGGTAACCTACTGAACATTACAATTGAAAGAAAAGAGCCCTTGGTCACTATTTTTAACGAATTAACCGGGTTTCAACACTGCTAGGAGTGTCTTCCTCAGAATTTAAATCAAAGAATGGTCTATAACATGGTCACAGAATTATGATAAAAACGTATGATACAGAGTATAAGTACAGAATCATTGCGAAAGACTGGTAGTACTTATGTCATTTATAAAATAACAAATATGCCAAAAGGGCATAGTCACAAAGATATATGTTACTTGTTAATTGTTTTCCAGCTGCGTCACTAGGCATTCTTTCTTATTCCAGATACGTTGATGATATTCTAATCATCTACAAAGGACCCGCAGACGGTGTTAATCGTATCTTTAATCTATTCAGTGATCTTCATGAGAAAATTTCTCTCACTATCGAATTTGAAAATGAGGTCCGTCAATTAAACTTCATTGACTTGACGCTTACCATAGAAACAAATAAAATTTCTTTCAATATTTTTCGTAAAGTAACATATACCGACCAGATCGTTCCTGCATCTTCTACTCATCCACAATCGCATAAAAAAGCCTTCTTTCATTCTGTTGTTCACTGAGCCATTTCCATCACACTTTCTAAAGAAAAGTTCAACGACGAAATCGATGTACTTAAAACAATAGCAGTTAACAACGAATATAAACCTAACGTAGTATATGGAGTCCTTAAAAAGAAAACTGCTAAAAGAATTACTACGCTAGGCACTTCTGTTATCGAGTCTAACTCAAAAAAATATTTCTCTGTTCCTTTCGTGGGGCCTCTCTCTTATCAGATTCAACGCATTGTTCGAAAGAAATACGATTGCAACGTTGCTTTTTCTACTAATAACAATTTGAAAAAAAAATTCAATCATAATTTACATTCTATTCGTTCCCCTTTAGAAAATTCTGGTGTCTACAAAATTGTCTGCGATACTTGCTCCTCTTACTGTATAGGACAAACTGGACGTGCCTACACTACCAGATACAAAGAACACTTGCTAAGAAAAAATGGCACTAGCCCCCAAAATTCGTCTTTTGCCGACCATCTTCTAATTACAGGTCATTCACATAAAGCCATCTGCGATAGCAACATTTTGCACACCGAATAGAAAAGGAGTACACTAGATATTCTAGAAAAATTAGAGATTTTCAAGCATTTTGCTCGAAAGTATAGCCTCATCCTTAACGAACAGCTACAGCTACGTATCAAAAATTTTTTCAACGGTATAACGCCGTTACCCGATATCTGACTTCGGGTCTCCTTGTCCAGGGTGCCGAAATGTTCTTTTCCTTCTAAGGTAGTCCTATATTTTTAATTACCAAATGTTTCTTGGCTGTATTTCACGTCGATATCGCTTTCTACAAGTTGTCATTCAGTCCTATCTACATTTTCATAATGATGTTTTTATGTTTTATCTTACTGTTATAAGCTTTGACGTAGACAAACTGTTATGTTGTATGCTACTATCAAACAAACATTGCTTTCCATTATGTACCAAATACTGTTTATTTATGATCACTTGTGCCCATATTTCAATGTGAAGTAGCCCAATTGTATCTACGGCTACTAGAAGGCGCGCTCGTTGCAGTGCCATGTTCACCTGGCCGCATTTGTTAACGCAGGCACCTCAGTCCGTTTTTCAACCTGCACCACGCAAGTAACGAGCAGCCCTTAGTGGCTCGCCATCACAGTTTTCGTTATCTTAAATATCTTTGTGACTAATGCCCTTTTGACATATTTATTATTTTATAAATGACATATAAGTACTGCCAGTCTTTCACGATGATTCTGTACTTATACTCTATTATACTTTTTAGTCATAATTCTGTGACCTTGTTATAGAATATAGACCATTCTTTGATGTAAATGCTGAGGAAGACACGCCTAGCAGTGTTGGAACCCGGTTAATTCGTTAAAAATAGTGACCGAGGGCTGTAAAAAAATAATTTCTAATGAAAATTTTTGTCCTACATAGTTACCCTCCTGTCCATTACTTAAAAGTAAACATTATTTATAGCAAAATTGAAACGTCAATGTTTAAATCAGGCTTTATTTGAAAATTGTTGATTTTTAAAGCGAAACAAAGAAATGTTGTAGCAAAAATAAAGAAAACGATACAGATTTGTTACATAGCGCAGGAAAACAAAATTTCTTGTACAGAAAAGTAAAATTAAAAAACGTATTTCCTTTTGATGTATAAATACGCAAAAGTTAAGCGTTCAACTAATTTTTAGCAGTTATAAAAGCAAAAGGGTAAAGAGAAATCGTCGGCTCCTAGTGTCTCTCTTACACGTTCATTTATGTTTATTTCCCGACCAATGCTACCAATACCACCAGCAATCCTACCATTTACTACGTCAATTATGCAGTGTTCCAAAAGTAATGAACTGTAGTTTTGGTATATCGCACTCTAATAATATGTTTCCAGTAGTTCGGTGTAAACAGTGGACAAGAGCGCCCAACTCTCGGTAGTGTAAATACGATCAAGAATACGGAAGAAACGCAGTTACTATTAATCATAACTGACGCCTTTGATCCGACTTTTGAACCTTATACCGGTTTACCCAAAATATTTCTCGCGTCTCGTTAGTAAAACAGAACATTGTAGAAGATCCTTGCCATTAGCAACAAATTTTCCTTCCTTGTTGTTCGCCGGCTGGTGTGGCCAAGCGATTAAAGGCGCTACAGTCTGGAACCGCGTGACCGCTACGGTCGCAAGTACGAATCCTGCCTCGGGCATGGATGTGTGTGATGTCCTTAGGTTAGTTAGGTTTAAGTGTAGTTCTAAGTTCTAAGGGACTGATGACCTTAGAAAGTTAAGTCCCATACTGCTCAGAGCCATTTGAACCATTTGAACCTTGTTTTTCAGCTCACTTTTTTTAACTAATCTCTGCACAGACAATACTGCTCTCAAGATGGTATCCTAGATCTTATCTTCGTCATAGAAAAGTTAACCCTGTCTAATTAACATAATTGTGGATGCTTGTCTTCACCTCGGTTTCTTTAATGCCTTAAGGTCTAGGTGACGCCGAGATGATTAGAAACGAAGCACAGGCTCGGATTGTGAGAGGATGGGGAAAGACATCGACTGTGACCTTTCAAAGCAACCATCCTGGCATTCGTCTTAGGCGACTTAGGAAAATCACGGAAATCCTAAATCTTAGTGACTCGACTGAGATTTGAAACGCAGTCCTTCTAAATACGAGTTCAATGTCTTGCTTCTGCGACAACTCACTCGGTTACCCCATGCGAACGGCAACTACCTCATCTACACATCTAGTTTGGTGTCTGTGTCATTCCCCTGCCAGGGAACTTGTAGTTATGTGGAAGCATGAAGTTAGTGGATGAGGAGAGGAACAATGCACAGGAGAATTAATGAAGAGTTCTGTTCCTGTCTCATAACAACCACGATTTAGACTCACTGGTAATGACTCTGAGACCCTTGTAATTGATAATGAGCAAGTTTTATTTCCTTTTTTTATGAATGTTGGTGTGAGCAACAGTAATTCGAAAACTATATTTACATAACTGTCGTCTAAAGGCACTTTGTTCACAAAAACAAATGTTTGTGACCAACTCTTTACGATCTGAAAAGACAGCCAGAGCTGTGTATAAAATAGATGTTTATTCAGTACGTGGCGGGTTTTGAGATAATACAATATCAGTATTTTCGTCGTGGAAAGTACGACACAAAACATTTCTACATCGTAGATATGTTTCATGCCTTACGGCATAATCCCTTGTATTTATATTTTAGACCTTAATATGATAAGGTATTTTATTTACGTAGATTAGCACACTTACAAAACGTCTGTAAGTCCCACTTCTGTCGTGTCTTTGTACATTGCTTCTTTTTAAGACTGCGGTTTTCTATGGACCCAACTTCTCCTATGTTTTCTGGTAGCTTCTGAATTGACCTGTATCATTAGTTAACGAAGTTCAGTGACGTTCACTTGTGACCTGACATGTATGTATCGGTATTATTTACTGTTATTTTGGACGTACATTTAATTTTGCGAACCTTTGTATGTACCGTTTGCGAAATGCTATCAGTTTACGCTTTGCCCTCTTACTTAACGTAACATGTGTTTCGGTAAATTGTAATTTTGACTTTTTGTGCTTAGGTTGGTTCCAAAATGGGTATTAACGCAAAGCCGATCACCCACTGAATATACATCTATTTTATTCTCAATTCTGGCTATCTTTTGCATCGTAATTAAATAGGAGTTTCTAGCCTTGAGGTACAGCATGCTGGAAGTAAGCAATACATAAGGTGATTTTTTCCACCATCTACAAACTCTAGGGACTGATCAATGAGAGGATACGGAACAAAAGAGGCCTAATGAAATTATGTCTGGAAATGCATGGTTGCCATGCTAGAGACTATATATTCAATCACACATTGCTACAGAGACTTTGGTCTAATACGCGCTGTACCATGCAGCCACAGTTATAATATGTGTTGAAAATGGTTTCCATGAGCTTCAACGCATGCGTGTACGCACCGAAGCATGCCCTGTCTCACACGTTCACACTGTCCCAGCTGCATCGGAACAGTGTCAAAGGCAGCATGAATATGTCTCAGCATCTGGAATGGGCTATGCATACACGTTACTTTTGAGATGGCCCCATAACCAGAAATCACACAGGTTGAGATCCGGTGAATGAGTAAGCCGTGAAAATGGACCCCTCATCCGATCCATCGACCAGGGAAGACATGATTGAGATGCGTCCGGACGTTAACGGCGAAGTGGACTGGAGCACCATCATGCAACAGTCACATAACCATTCGATTCGTCAGTGTCACTTCTTCCAGCAGGGGAGGCAAAGTCACCCGTAAGAAACGCCGATAGTTCCGGCCTGTTAGGCGACGTGGGAGGAAGACTGGTCCCAAAATAATGTCGCACACATTCCGGCTGCAACGATGCTATGATTCGCTGTCACCATACCATGGGGATTCGGCATACTATCCCAGAGATGACTGTTATCGAAGTTGAAGATACCACTCCTCGCATAGGTCGCCTCATCTGTGAATTGGATGGATGACACAAATCCCGGAATTGTGATTGCCTTGTTAAGAAACCAATGACGAAACTGCTCCCAACGTGGTAAGTCTTGTCGCTAGTAAGACTTGCACACGCTGTAAGTGATAAGGGTAGTAATAGTTGTCATGAAGAATGTTTCACACTGTCGTCTGTCTTACCCTGTACTGGCGGGACAACTGCCTGGTGACGACACGGCGATCCCCTTCCACAGTGTTAATCACATTTTCCTCCAAGACTGGTGTCCGAACATTTGGGGTGCATCCTTCATGATTTCCTGCTTCCTGAAGCGACGCTATTTCAGACAAAATTTATACAAACATTGAATGCTGTGATTGTTGTCAGCGGTGATAGGTCTCCTGATACAACCTTTAACCTTGCTGCCCGCTGGCCGTTGCAATTTGCCTTTCCATTAGTAAATACTACGTCGGCAAGTTCTCGATTCGAATACGGAACTATTATGTACAACGCTGTATCACTTCCACTACATGGTGAGTCAGCAAGAGAAGTGAATCGGACACAACATTACCATTTACTGTGATAGGTGAGGGCACTAGGGCATGACGTTTGAGGAACAGTACCACCCTCTAGGAGGAAACCATGCATGCTGTAACTGCGGCTACATCGAACAGCGTGTATTAGACCGCAGTGTCTGCAACACAATATGACTGAATAAATTGTCTCTATCATGGAAATCTTGCAGTTCCGGACATAAGTTCGTTAGGCCTTTTTTGTTCCGTATCCTATAATCGATCAATCCCTAGAGGTTGTACACGGTGGAAAACATCTCACTGTACTTACGTTCTTACGGCTGGCAATTTGCAAATGGCACCCTCAAGTGCAGTTTAAGATACTGTGGTTAATTTTTTATTCAATCGTCAAACGCCACATTCAAGTGTAATTTAACAGTCCACCGTCAAATTTAGACCACTACATAAAGTGGTTCTCACCGTTGTGTACGTTTTGTCGTAAACTTCTCATTGCTCATTATTTTGTATTTTAATGTCCATATCTAGTTGCTTTGAGACAGTTTTCCAGCGTATGATGTTTTTGTTTAATGTTAACGTAAATTAACAGAATGACGTGTCAAGTGGTTAGCAGTAGTGTTACGAACACAATGCATGAACGTTAGCTCCATGTTATCTGGATGTAATTACCATTTCAAGTGCTATTTCAGTTATAAAGCCCTATATTTCATATTCTTCGTCATTTGTGTCTTCTCGGCCTTGCACATCGGCGTTGTGTTGATCTTATTGCTTGATTTTGGATGATATTACGATAAGTATGTTGCGTAGTTCGACAGCGTAGAAGGTTTGGTGAATGAATATATTTCATATTTTGAAGTCTGTAGTAACTAAAGACGAGTTCAGACGAGGCAGCGGTCGATGTGAGTGTCGATGTAATCAGCAGGCAGGAATCTTGACAGATAGTACAGGGGAGAGTAGCGACGTGTAGAAATTCAAATCACGGGGATACAAATCAGTCCAAAAACCCTACAGTGAACAGAATTTTACAACAGTAGTATGAAATGCTAAAGGACGATGCAAATTGTAGAGAGGCATGGCTCGTAGACCACATGAATTGGAAAATTTCAGAGACGCGTAATGCTTAATATAATGGTCTCAGACAGGCTTGAGAAGAGTCTGGTTCCAAATTTGTGGAAGAAAATGGTGACCGGAAGATGCGACAAATGATGTGCACTGCAGTTTCACGCAAGCAACGAATGGTGCGAAGAATGAGTAGCAACCAGAGAACAAGCTGGTGCTAGTAAGGCCAGACACAGAGGAGCGGATAATGTGCGACATTGGCCAAGGAATCATGGCTTGTGTAGGCGAGATTGATGAGGGCTCGAACCAAGTTAATGTTGTGATACGTCAGGAGACTGATTTCTCACCACAGGGAGCAGTTGTGCCACAGTGTGAAGTTGTAGGCGAGATTGTAGTAGCCCAGCTAGAGAGTGCATCAATGCTTGCTCGCCAGTAATCGGTATTAGTGAGGTGAGCGACCTGGGAGTGTGTGGCGCCAAAATATCGCAGGTTTAGACACATTTATAGCATGTATAATTTGGTGCAATGTCATCAGATTGATTCCTCACGAACTTCACATCGTTAAGTGACACAGCAGACATGAGAAACACGATGTCACGAGAAAGACTTTAATGGCAGGGACGCACTCGCTCCAGAAAACGCGGGGATAAATTAGAAGTGATGCGAGTCAGAGGATATGAAATGGCGGGAAATGAAAACCGATATAATCAAACTTAGGGATCGTGAATAGCGCAATGAGCTGCCTCCCGGTGTCACTAACCTCCGACCACACTGGCTAACAAAATTAGCCGATGATGAAACAGAAAACAGAATCGGGTATGGGTGTCGTGTCGGAGAGTTTGCATTACTTTTGTTTTAACTGAAAATATTGCGAAATGCTGAAAATACTAGAGAAATAGTAATAAAACATTAAGATGGTGACGGGATTTCAAACTCATGATCAATATAAGTAAGAAGACGGGAATGACATAAAGAACAGATATTTATTCAGACAGGTTAGTGTGAGTTGAGATATGTTTCTGATCATAATTTAGACTTTCATACACTACTGGCCATTAAAATTGATACACCACGAAGATGACGTGCTACAGACGCGAAATTTAACCGACAAGACGAAAATGCTGTGATATTCAAATTATTAGCTTTTCAGAGCATTCACACACGAAATTTAACCGACAAGAAGAAAATGCTGTGATATTCAAATGTTTAGCTTTTCAGAGCACTCACACACGTTTGGCGCCGGTGGCGACACCTACAACGTGCTGACATGAGGAAAGTTTCCAACCGATTTCTCATACACAAACACCAGTTGACCGACGTTGTCTGGTGAAACGTTGTTGTGACGCCTCGTGTAAGGAGGAGTAATGCGTAGCATCACGTTTCCGACTTTGATAAAGGTCAGATTGTAGCCTATCGCGATTGCGGTTTATCGTATCGGGACATTGCTGCTCGCGTTGGTCGAGATCCGATGACTGTGAGCAGAATATGGAATCGGTGGGTTCAGGAGGGTAATACGGAACGCCGTGCTGGATCCCAACGGCCTCGTATCACTAGCGGTCGAGATGACAGGCATCTTATCCGCATGGCTGTAACGGATCGTGCAGCCACGTCTCGATCCCTGAGTCAACAGATGGGGACGTTTGAAAGACAACAACCATTTGCACGAACAGTTCGACTACGTCTGCAGCAGCATGGAGTATCAGCTCGGAGACCGTGGCTGCGGTTACCCTTGACGCTGCATCATAGACAGGAGCGCCTGCGATGGTGTACTCAACGACGAACCTGGGTGCACGAATGACAAAACGTAATTTTTTAGGCTGAATCCAGGTTCTGTTTACAGCATCATGATGGTCGCATCAGTGCATCATGATGGTCGCATCAGTGTTTGGCGAGATCGCGGTGAATGCACATTGGAAGCGTGTATTCGTCATCGCCATACTGGCGTGTCACTCGGCGTGATGGTATGGGGTGCCATTGCTTACACGTCTCGGTCACTTCTTGTTCGCACTAACGGCGCTTTGAACAGTGGACGTTACATTTCAGATGTATGACGACCCGTGGCTCTACCCTTCATTCGATCCCTGTGAAACCCTACATTTCAGCAGGATAATGCAAGACTGCACGTTGCAGGTCCTGTACGGGTCTTTCTGGATACAGAAAATGTTCGACTGCTGCCCTGGCCAGCACATTCTCCAGTTCTCTCACCAATTGAAAACGTCTGGTCAATGGTGTCCGAGCAACTGGCTCGTCACAATACGCCAGTCACTACTCTTGATGAACTGTGGTATCGTGTTGAAGCTGAATGGGCAGCTGTACCTGTACACGCCATCCAAGCTCTGTCTGACTCAATGCCCAGGCATATCAAGGCCGTTATTACGACCAGAGGTGGTTGTTCTGGGTAGTGATTTCTCAGGATCTATGCACCCAAATTGCGTGAAAATGTAATCACGTGTCAGTTCTAGTATAATATATTTGTCCAATGAATACCCGTTTATCATCTGCATTTCATCTTGGTGTAGCAATTTTAATGGCCAGTAGTGTATTTTTGGGATTAGTGTCTTGCTGAAGAACAAACCCACGACAGATAAGTTTCTTGCTAGATGGAGCTGAATTGTTGATCAGTATCGTGTGATATCCTTCCTTCTTTAATGTTCCATTAATTTTCACTAGATCACCGACTTTATCATCTGCAAGTTATCCCCGCACCATGACCCGACAGTCCACCATGCTTCACAATGGCGTCACACTCTGACTCTTCATACTTTCTCCACGACATTGATGATCAGACATTTGCTGTAGCCTCCGAATACACTCTAAGAGAAAAAAAGCAGGCACCACGAAGCAATTATTCGAATGGGACGAAAAGCGGTAGACGTGATGTACATGTACAGACAAACAAATGATTGCAGTTTCAGAAAAATTGGATGATTTATTCAACAAAAATAGGTTTACAAATTAAGCAAGTCACTGACGCGTTGGTCCACCCTATGCCCCTATAACAAACAGTTAGTCGGCTTGGTATTTATCTACAAAGCTGTTGGGTGTCCTCGTGAGGTTTATCGTTCCAAATTCTGTCCAATTCGGGAGTTAGATCGTCAAAATCCTGGGATGGATGAAGGGCCCTGCCCATAATGCTCCAAACTTTCGCAATTGGGGAGAGATTCGTAGTCGTTGCTGGCCAAGGTAGAGTTTCGCAAGCACGAAAAGCATTAGAAACCCGCGCCGTGTGGGAGCAGGCACTATCTTGCTGAAATATAATCCCAGGATGGTTCGCTATGAAGAGCAACAAAACGGGGCGTAGAGTATCGTCCACGTCCACGTCCACGTAAGGATGCAGCGGGTGACAGCCAGAGAGGTCCTGCTATCAAAAGAAATGGCACTCCAAGCCATCACTCTTTCTTGTCGGTTCGTATGGCGGCTGTTCCACCGCTATCTGGGGCGCTTTTGCCCTGGAACCTCATGACTGCAGCAGAATTTTCTGGAGTGATGAGTTCCGCTTAGAATTGGGCCCGATGACCAGAAATTGTGGGAGAGGACGCTCTGAAGTGAAAGTATATTTCAGCAGTGGGGAAGGAGGGGTGACAAATGGAGAAAATACAGGATATCTACTTTTGACAGGTGACACGTGACATGGAGCCTGCGCGATGAAGGAATTCCACATCTACATCGTTACTCTGCAATTCACACTTAAGTGCCTGGCAGAGGGTTCATCGAACCACTTTCATACTACTTCTCTGCCATTCCACTTTCGAATGGTGCGTGGGAAAAAGGAACACCTAAATCTTTCCATTCGAGCTCTGATTTTTCTTATTTTATAATGATGATCATTTCTGCCTACGTAGGTGGCTGTCAACAAAATATTTATGCATTCGGAAGAGAAATTTGGTGACTGAAATTTCGTAAATAGACCTCGCCGCAAAGAAAACCGCCTTTGTTTCAGTGAGTGCCACCCAAACTCGCGTATCATATCAGTGACACTCTCACCCCTATTGCACGATAACACGAAACGAGCTGCCCTTCTTTGCACTTTTTCGATGTCCTCCGTCATTGCTACCACGCAGCAGTATTCCAGCAGAGGATGGACAAGTGTAATGTAGGCTGTCTCTTTAGTGGTTTTGTCGCATCTTCTAAGTGTTTTGCCAACAAATCGCAGTCTTTGTTTCGCCTTCCCCACAATACTATCTATGTGGTCTCTCCAATTTAAGTTGTTCGTAATTGTAATTCCTAGGTATTTAGTCGAATTGACAGCCCTTAGATTTGTGCGATTTATCGTATACCCAAAATTTATCGGATTTCTTTTAGTACCCATGTGGATGACCTTGTACTTTTCTTTGTTTAGTGATAATTGCCACTTTTCGAATCATACAGAAATTCTCTTTAGATCATTTTGTAATTGGAATTGATCGTCTGATGATTTTACTAGACGTTAAACTACAGGGCCATCTGCAAACAATCGAAGGGGGCTGCTTAGATTAACACCTAGATCATTTATATAAATCAGGAACAGCAGAGGGCCTATGACAGTACCTTGCGGAACGCCAGATATAACTTCTGTTCTACTAAATGATTTACCGTCTATCACTACGAACTGTGACCTCTCTGAGAGGAAATTACGAATCCAGTTACACAACTGAGACGATACTCCATACGCACGCAATTTGATTGTGAGGAACGGTATCAAAACCCTTCTGGAAATATGTAATCGATCTGAGATCCCTTGTCGACAGCAGTCATTACTTCATGGGAACAAAGAGCTAGCTGTGTTGCACAAGAACGATATTTCTGAATCCGTGTTGGTTACGCAGTAATAAGTCATTTTGTTCTAGGTGATTCATAATGTTCGAGTACAGTATATGCTCCAAAATCCTACTGCAAATTGAGGTCAGTGATATGGGTCTGTAATTCAATGGGTTACTCCTATTTTCCTTCTTGAATACTGGTGTGGCCTGTGCTACTTTCCAGACTTTAGGAACAGACCTTTCGTCAAGTGAGCGATTGTACATGATTGCTAAGAAAGGCGCTATTGTGTCTGCATACTCTGAGAGGAACCTGATTGGTATACCATCTGGACCGGAAGACTAGGCTTTCTTAAGCGATTTGAGTTGTTTCACAACACCTAAGATATCTACTTTTATGTCACTCATGCTACCAGCTGTTCTGGTTTCGAATTCTGGAATATTTACTTCGTCTTCTTTCGTGAAGGAATTACGGGAAACTGTATTTAGTAACTCCGCTTTAGTGGCACCATCATCGGTGATATTTCCATCGTTATTGCGCAGTGACGGTATTTACTGTTTTTTGCCACTGGTGTGCTTTACATACGACCAGAATCTCTTTGGGTTTCCTACCATTCACAATAAATTCTATCATGGAAATTGCAGGCGGCACAGAACTTTGTACAAGGATGATAAGAAATAGTTTTGATTGGCTGGAAGAAGGATATAAGCCAACCGATCCGGTGTATGGCCACACCCAGGGAAAGAGCTCTGGAGAACGCGAGAATATCGTTCTGGACAACAACTGTGATCGAGCTGGGAAAGGAAACACTTGTAATCGAGACGAGAAGGCAATGACACTTGTTTCCTATGCGCCTACAGTCGCGCCGGCCAGAGTGGCCGAGTGGTTCTAGACGCTACAGTCTGGAACCGCGCGACCGCTACGGACGCAGGTTCGAATCCTGCTTCGGGCATGGATGTGCGTGAAGTCCTTATGTTATTTAGGTTTAAAAAGTTCTAAGTTCTGGGGGACTGATGAACTCAGAAGTTCATAGTGCTCAGAACCATTTGAACCTTCAGTCGCGCCGCCGATGCGGGACAGCCAGCTGTGGACGCAGCCATACAAACCTCGCCTGCCGAATGCCAACCGTTTGCAGTGCGCCTGCCACTGCGCGCATAGCAGACTGGGCACTGCCCAGCAAAAGACAGTACACTTCTCATCGAAGCCCACCTACCTGTCCCATTTGTTTCATAGCAACTATAAGTTAACCTACCAGGTAATGACCCTGAGATTCTTGTAAGTGACAATGGGCAAATTATTACTTCCTTGTTCAAGAGTATAAGTGACTTGTAAATTGTTTTTAAATAAGTGCGGTCCAAAGGCACTTTTCCCATAAAAATAAATGTTTGTGACCAATCTCTTTACATTCTTGTGGCTGGCGCTCCTAGTTCTTTCATACAATTTTCAAATACCCCACTCAATATACTTAAGACATTGTGGTTCATCTGTTTTTATTCAACATGCAAATGCAGCAATCAAGTGCAATTTAAGATGTGATTCCTTGGATTTAATGCACAAATGCAACCATCTTGTGCAGTTTCAATAATCTGTTGTATAATTTAGACCACTGAAGTTTGTAATAGTATTGGATTTCGGATACTCTGTATATAAAATATTTGTCATAAAGGAGAAGAACAACCATCGAACTGTAGTTGGTAAAATCCTATATTTTTGTAATGTACGTCTACACAAAGAGGTGCCTCCAACATTAACTGCTTCAAATAAACCCTATGACCCGCTGGGCGCAGATATTTAATTAATTGGCGCAGCACTCGATCCTAAGAAGATGCGAAACATATGAATGATAAAAAACCTATTTTCTGTTATGTATAGTTCTAGACACTTGATTACCTTTTACTGTTTCGTTGCAGACATGTGAAGAAGTGCAGTGTAGCATCGCTTCAAGTTATACTATATTTTGCGTGATAAAAAACGTAAATTTTCGTTCAAACGCTTGTTTGTGACGCAATGAAATACTCACACGCACGCAAGGACATCTAATTTCAAGAAAATATTGGACAGACAAAACAGGACATTGTTGTACCACGCAGTGTGTGAAAGAAATATCAAATGTATGTTCTATGTTCCTTAGATATTTGTTCATGTTCAGTGGTATGGAGTCTTCTAAAATATATTGATGAGCCATAATGAAATCTTTTTCTTTCTATTCTTTTCCTTAAGTAACCTCAGTGTTCTTTTGATGTATGCTAACTATGTTACAGGTCAGCTCTTTGTAGCGGTATCTCGGTTATTTTCGGGAGACTACTAATGTAATCAATCTCAGATTTGATAACCATTACCAAAACCCACTTTCGTGTATCCATTTTCCCTTTGTTTTAAATGTTCAGTTAGGTCCCTTAGGTATTTGTATCGAAGAATCACATTGCGTGAAGGCAATCCAGGTTAAATGTCAGGCTCAAGCCACCTTTGCGTAATCAGTCATTCTTCCTCCTCAACACAATCGTGAACTGACGCAACGCAGTTCAAAACTCTGCTCTCTCTCTCCGACCTGCACCAAAATCGGCTAAGAAATTGCCGTGAGTGCAGAATCTAGTATAAATTTCATTATTTTTACTATCCGTAATATTATCTAATCAAATTACTTTCAATATATCACATTATCGCTATTAAACCTTTTTTTTCTTTTTTCGCGATATATACTAGAAGTCTCTTTCATTGCGACATGCTCTGATCCTCCTTGGTATACGTCTGCAAAGTGGTCAAGGCATCATTCTTTGATGGGGGCTCTTTTAAAGTCATGCACTGTCTATGGTAAAGGGGGATAAGGGGGGGGGGGGGGGAGAGGAGATATCTACGACATTCGCAGAAAGTCTGAATTGGTTGCAAGCATCTTCAGTCGTGTTCATGTCACCAGATATTCATGTCAGCAGATACCACAAATCATTCCATTTGGTTGATTCATCCCGCCTAGACGTACTGATAAGGTGCCTGAGGTGTGCTGGCGCGTTATCGTCTTGAAATACGAACGCTTCGCCGAAATATTGATTGTGATGCTGCACAACAGGCAGGAGGACCTTGTACCGATATTCACAGCCTTCAATTACCTTTATAGTAATAAGAATCGTCCGACTGTCATACTTGATACTGACCCAATACACGAATGATTCACTTGGCTACTGAATTCTACCACATTTCTAGGAAATGCATTGGCACCTACCTGCCTCCATACTTCTCTTCCACCATCATTAGACGTCAGACAGCTCTTACCCTGTCAGCGAAGAGAACCCATCACCGAGGATACAGGTTCTGTTCTACGTGTTAATTTGCCGATCTACTTCACAGGCCATGGTGCAGTGCGGGAGGGGAAAGGGAGAACCTGTACTAAATGGTTCAAATGGCTCTGAGCACTATGGGACTTAAGTACTGAGGTCATCAGTCCCCTAGAACTTAGAACTACTTAAACCTAACTAACGTAAGGACATCAAACACATCCATGCCCGAGGCAGGATTCGAACCTGCGACCGTAGCGGTCGCGCGGCTCCAGACTGTAGCGCCTAGAACCGCTTGGCCACCACGGCCGGCAGAACCTGTACTGTTCCTGGTGCAATCGACGCCCAGAGAAAAAAATTCGTTATATGGAGACGGTTGCGTACTATCAGGGTCGACACAGCCCTTTCAATTGCCACCAGAGACTCCATAAGTTATAGGTACCTGTCAGCAGCTGATTTTGATACACGTTGACGGCCACTATGAGACTGATCTTCAATATCTTGTATCTTTTCTACCTGTTTTATCAGTCCTACCTGGTAAGGGTCCGAGACTAATGAACAATACTCAGGAATCGGTCGAACAAGCCGCTTGTAAGCCATTTCTTTTCTGAATGAGTTACATTTCCTTGAGATTCTTCCTGTGAATCTGTCTGTGATCTGCTCTTCCTAGTGTCTGTTTAATGTAGCCATTCCACTTAAGGTCGTTCCGGGTAGTTGCTCTAGATATTTTACGGCAGATACTTTTCCAGCAATTTGTCATCAATAACGTAGTGCTGTGTAGTGCAGTATGCGCAATATGTTACATTTATTTACGTTCAGGGGCAAGAGTGATAAGCATGCAATGTCAATGCAGCCACCGAGGCTAGTTAATTTTCATCAGGGTTTCATTTCACGGCTAACTGGTTGCACCCGCCATGCACTTTGGCGTAGGTATTGGGGTTTCGTTTCTTCTTGCTTTTCCGATGATCTTTCTTTAAATCAGTAACCTTTTTCATTCATTGGCTGTATCCACGACATAGTTTCATACTGGGCGTTCGTGTGTTCACCCGTTTGAGCCAAAGATCGTACTAGCTATTCCTTGCCCATTAAGTGAATGTGAAACCTACCCTTAGAAAAATTTATGAATTACTGTGCTGGTAAACCCCTTACGTTATATACTTATTCTGATCAACACTAAACTGACACACAATATTTTTAGCGCAACGCAATCTGACTTTCAATAATCGCTACAAAAGAATGGCCGTGACTAACAATAAGCTATACCTTTCATGAATCACTTACCTCACAAAAATCTTCGTTACTCGAACTACTGCAATACAGCGAGTGCCAATACACCCAGCTAAATAAAAGATTCTAACTGCTTTAGGCACTAACTACTGATAGGCATAGTTAGCAAATGAAAGATTTTGATCGAGAACAAACAAAGTATTTACCTTTATAATATTCAAAAGTCACCATATATATATCAGTTCATGATATACAGTATTACAAATTTACTCTTTCTGATGGACACACGTCCAGATCGTCCGCTCTCAAAATTCTGCCATCTCTCTCCCCACATCCACCACTGCTGGCGGCTCACCTCCAACTGCGCAACGATACGCGCTGTTCACATCCAACTGCCCAACACTACACTAGCGAATATTCCAACAATGCAAACCAGCCACAGATTTCACACAGCACAGTCAGTGATTTTCATACAGAGCGCTACGTGGCGTTACCAACATAAAAACCTAAACAGCCTACTTACAAATGTTTATATGCTTGATTCAGTGGACGAAACATTCTTCTTTGATGTCTTATGGCAATAACCAAAAACTGTTATAGTGACCGCTAGTTTGCTTTTTTAATCTGATGTATCCCTTCATTAATACATCGTTGTGTGGTGTAGTATCCACGCTGCCATGCTTAATTGTGCCCCAAAACCATTTTCATTTAATAAGACGTTATCCATTCTTTAATACGGTGTGATCTTACGGGGAGCTTCCCTTGCCTGTAGATCACACGGAATTGGATCTGTAGCATCTTAGGGGTATGCTAAACAGCTCCATCGACACCTCACAGCCGGCCGGAGTGACCGCGTGGTTCTAGGCGCTACGATCTGGAACCGCGAGACCGCTACGGTCGCAGGTTCGAATCCTGTCTCGGGCATGGATGTGTGTGATGTCCTTAGGTTAGTTAGGTTTAAGTAGTTCTAAGTTCTAGGGGACTGATGACCTCAGAAGTTAAGTCCCATAGTGCTCAGAGCCATTTGAACCATTTTTGACACCTCACAAATCCACTCTCCGCAACTATTACTTCTTGTATTCTCGGAAAGCTCATCGTAATACCCAGAATGTTTACTGCTAAATACCACTTGAGGTCGCGCTGTTTCAAACCGCTGACAACTTGTAAAATAAGCACATAGCTTTATCATCAATAGCAGATATTGTGTTGTCCACTTGTTTTTGAATTTTCGACACACGCTACCGCTTTTCTTCTTATTGCCACTTACCGTCACGCTGAAATTCACAGTTCACTGCGAGCTTCCATTCAAGCAGGATACAACTGAGCTGATGAAACACAGCTTTCGTGAGATTGGAAACAGCCACCACTTCAGACGAATCACTCGCATCAGTAGTTTCTTAGAGCGCAGCTTTAGGAAAATACAAGGAAATTAGACTCGTAGTTTTGGTTCTAGGTTTTAATTTTTAGGGATTAATTCTTTTTTCATTCTTAGGTAGTGGGGTATTACCTTCAGGGGTTGAAGAGCAATTCACTGTAGTTGTGCTAAGCCGTGAGTGTCAGCATTGACAGAGAGGATAAAATCGGGAAAAGCATGAAAGGCAGTGTTGTTAATAGTCAGAACTTTTACGTAGTTTGTATGCAAAAGAGGAATTATAAAAGCAAACTCTATCGAAGTGCTAATTGTCACGAACAGAAAATCAGCATGATATGGTTGGATGATGACATGGCAGCAGTCTTCAAAAGCGAAGAGGAATTTAGCCAGGTGTTTACTGAAATGGAATCATTGATCGCTGATGCACACAAACAACAGAAAAATTAAGATATTTCTGTGGGCGGCAGATGGACATGCCGTGTCTAAACGTTCTACAGCTAGAAGTCTACTCGGCAGTTCACACGAAATTGCCTAGCAGAAGGTTCATCGTACCACCTTCAGACTATTCCTCTGCCGTTCCATTTTCGAACGGCGCTCGGGAAAAATGAACACGTAAATCTTTCGGAACGAGCTCTGATTTGCCTTATTTCATTGTAGTATTCTCGCAGTCAGAGGACAATGTTCTTGATTGAAATATCGTGGGAAGATCTCCCCGCAACTTAAATCGCCTTCGTTATAATGACTGAGACGTCAACTCACTTACCAAATCTGCGACACTCTCTTTCTTGCTTCACGATAATAGAAAACGAGCTTGAATTTTTCGATACCCTCTGTCAGTCCTATCTAGAAAGGATCCCTTCCTGCACAGCAATACTTGAGCACAGAACTGAAAAGCATATTGTAGGCAGTCCCATAAGCAGACTTGATACATCTCCTAAGCGTTCTGCCAATAACACTCACTATTTGGTTTCACCACAACAAATCTACATGTTCGTTACAATTTAAGTTGTTCATTATTGTTTAGTTGAATTGACAGCATTTCGATTTGTGTGATTTACCGTGTAACCGAAATTTAACGGATTTACTCATGTGGATGACCTCACACTTCCTATTTAAAGTCAACAGCTGCTTTTCGCACCACTCAAATATTGTGTCTAAGTAGTGCTGCAATCTGTTTTCTATCTTCTAATGATTTTACTAGACCTTAAATGACAGCATCATCTTCAAATAATCTTAGAGAGCTGCTCAGATTGTCCCCTAAATCGTTTGTATAGGTTAGAAACAACAGATGGGGCTAAAACACTTCATTGGGGAACGCCAGATATCAATTCTATTTTCTGGATGACTTTCAGTTTGTTACTACAAACTGTGACCTTTCTGAAAGGCAATCACGAATCCAGCAGCACAACTGAGACGATACTTCATATGCATTGAGTTTCGTTAGAAGTCTCTTGTGATGAATGGGGTCGGTAAAATGAACCAATTACTAACTTATTCCGGTTGTCAAGTACAACCTCTACATACACTAGTATTGGGGCAAAGAGAGCTCTGAAACAATCTACATTGTTCCCATATGTATCGAAGATGCCGGCGATGACGTCATCCCTGATGGCGGGATGTAGACTTGACAACAGTCCATGTCATCACCCAAGATAGCGACCATGACCTCATTCAAGAATGCTGATTTGGACGGGATGTTTGAATTTTGGCGGGAAGATTCGTCAATTGGGCTACCTCCACTAACCTAACCACCTCCCTCAGAAAATGGCAGGAAGTTGAAATTACATCAGGATAATGCAACACATCTCTACTAACCTAAGAAAATGGTGGGAAGATGGGTCAATTGGGCTACCTCCACTAACCCAAGTCAACCGACCACCACCTCTTCCTAGGGACTGGCACGAAGTTTGAATTTTGCCAGTAAAAAAAGGTCACTTAGGCTAGCTCTACTAACCTAAGAAAATGGTGGGAAATTATGTCACTTGGGCTACCTCTACTAACCTAAGTCACCCAACCGCCACCTCTTCCTAGGGATTGGTGGGGAGACGACTCGTCCTGTGCTGGACATAAGTCATTATTATTTTGCATGCACCAGTCTTTATTTAAACAATTACAGTCAGTACCACCATCCACTGTGTTCGCCACAAGGTCCAGACTCCATCTGATCTATTACACAGTTCCATCATTCAAGATGACAGTCATGATGTCATTCAAGATGGTTGATTTTTGTGGGAAATTTGAATTTTGGTGGGAAGATAGGTCAATTGGGCTACCTCCACTAACCTAACTCTCTCCCCTGGAAAATGGCGGGAGGTTCTAATTCCATCAGGATAATGCAACACACGCCTCTACTAACCTAAGAAAATGGTGGGAAGATAGGTCAATTGGGCTACCTCCACTAACCCAAGTCACCAGACCACCACCTCTTCCTAGGGTTTGGCATTGAAGTTTGAACTTTGGTGGTAAAGAAAGGTCACTTGGCTATCACTGCTAACCTAAGAAAATGGCAGGATAGAAAGGGAACTTGGGCTACCTCCACTAACCAAATTCACCTGACTGCCACCTACTCCTTGGGATTGGTGGGAAAAGGACTCGACCTGTGCTGGACATAAATCTTTATTATTTTGCATTCACCAGTGTTTATTTAAACAATTAGAAGCAGTACCACCACCCAGTGTGTTCGCCATGAGATCTGGACTCCAACTGACCTACTACACACTACTGCTGTCAGAGGATGCTCTCATCTGTTCCATGACGTAATGCAAGATGGCGGGCATGACGTCAGCTGAAGAAACAAGTACCATTATCCAAGATGGCGGATTTTGGCGGGAAACAGTGTGTTCACCACAAGGTCTGGACCAAGTACACAGTACCACCACCAAAGGGCGCTGTCGTCCATTTCGTGGCATAACACAAGATGGTGGGGGAAAATGGTGGGAAACAGTGTGGTCACCACGAGGTCTGGGCCTAGTACTCATTACTGTCACCAGAGAGCACTGTCGTCTGTTCCGTGACATGAACCAAGATGACTGTCTGGAGGGGAACGGTGCTTCAACGCTGGCAGCATCAATAATTTGGATGTTAAATTCGATAAGAGCCAATCATAATGCTTGATTCATACAGACAACATCCTTTGTGCCGGTATATAGGAGTCTTTACATAGCGGTGAGAACATTTGTGTATGTTGAAAGCAGGAAGAGTAACACATGATGGATGAGGTGCTATGTTAGAATCACGAGGAAGAGTGCATTTGAGGTTATTCTGCGCTATTTTCGTAAACAGGTTCTGTCAGGGCAAGAATTTCCTTGCATACAAACTGAGACATCAAGAAAGCGAGTGTTAACTATTTCTGGGACACTATACAATATCCGAGAGGTCGACTCAGTTCTTATTTTACATAGCCATGTGACATCAGTATAAGATTGAGAACCTTGTTAGATGCACTTGTGATGGCTTGTACTTATGCGCACACACTTTGTGGCACTGAGTCAGTCATGCTGGGCACTTCAGCATGGTTAGATGCATCTTGCATGTTGCACTTGTAACAATGCACCCTGCGCTATTTGGTGACATCAATAACTCCAGGTATCACATCAGCAATGGTAAAACACACATGCTGCCCAGAGGTGTCTCGCATCTGGGACCACCCTGAGCATGCATAGGAGTTTCGTGACATCAGTAAAACACTCGGAAAACTCTAACTCTACACCCAAAAATAGAAGCAACTTTCACCTGCTCACTGCAGGTAGCAGTGGTGTGAGAGTGGTGGCTTGCACTGGCTTGGGTCCGGTGGTGGCTCATGGTGGCATCAGCACATTCTGTAAATAGGTCTTTGCTCCCATTCGGTCATGTCAGGTGGACATCTATTGTAAGACGTCGTGGTTACCTGACCTTCATTGCTTACATATTCTGCACACACAATCATATTCCGCACATCAAAACGCGTCATTCGAGCCCAAACTCGATAAGATAAAGTCAATGTTGTATGAATTCATGTAAACTATATGCAAATAACAAGTAAATCGCAAAGTGTGCACCGAGGTTGAAATACTCGAGGCTGGCGTACACACACACATTCAAGACATGATGGTCACGAAAGCTTTTAGTTCGGGAGAGGCAAACCACACACCAGGAGGCCGGTCCATTCAGAGGACGACTAAATCTATGTATGTCAGCCGGCGACCGCCCGTAGAGCAGACAGCGTTTGCCCGAGTGAAAGGAAGAATGACCCCATGTTCGACTTTAAAGCAAATTCCGCTACATTGTGTGGGAGCGCCCAGCCTACACATTCTTTACAAACATAGCACGCAGTTTCAGAGGTTTTCACAGGGAGACAGCAAATGCCAAACGCCAATTCTACAGATTTCCGGATTGGTCGCCTTAAACGAAACGTCATTCTCCCGTTTTAGAAGAGCAATGCTGATTGGCAGACGATTTTCCTTACGCCTTGAGCTGAAGGAGTAAGGGAAGAGACCGAAAGATATACCCCTTCACGTCTGGCATGGAGAGGGGCCGTTCTGTTGTGGACCTTGGAGCAAGAACATGTAACAAGAGTGAGTGCACTCGTACGTGTACTCAAAGAGCAAGGAACAAGTCTCTCCTCAGTACTTCACTGGGAGAGCATCTCTGTTAGAGTGAATCGGAGTGCGACTCTATATTGAGTCCTTGCGATTAAGCATTGTTCACTGTGTTGGCTGCCACACTTATTGTGCGGTGTGAATGGACAGAGTTATAGTTAAAGGCCTGCAAGCGAATTTTTTAGTGGTATCGCAGTGGACTGGTTATCTGACCAGTGGGTGAATAGGAGTCCTTGACTTCATCAAGGCATAGGGAGAGTTTGATTGCTGAAGGTCAATCGAGATAGAACGAGAGTTATCTTATTTGTCAGCAGCAAACGGCGCAGACAGCAGTCATCGCAGCTTATAGTATTGTGTGCTACAGCTCTTGCGAGCCCCATATTTCCTCCATAACAGTACACTTCACTGCATTTCACACACGACAGCCTCGACCGTATCTAGCAACATTCAAATGGATAATTATTCAAGTCGAGTGGGCGCGGCTCTCAGCCATTCTGCCAAGTCAATAACAATCTAACACTTCGTATAGAAATTTCATTAGCGAATCCTATCCTTAAGAGGTAACTTCACATTACGAAAAGAACCCAGACATAACGTGCTCAGCTCATAACTAAAAGTGCCATTGTGATTTCTCAGAATTTTTGCAAAAAAAAAATAATAATTTTCGGTTGTTTCATGTTTTTCTTACACTAACTAGCACTACTCCAGTACTCAAGTATGCCACTAGTTAAGTAACAAATTTTGTGAATTTTTGTGTCATTTCCTTACAGCAGACGACTCCAGAAGATATTTATTGCTAAAAGTTTTTCAGGCATTTCTCTTTAGAACGTTAGGAGCGTCTTTCTGACTTCTGTAGTAGTGTGGGGGTGGAAACTGCAGCATGCAGGAGCCACAGGGTAAAGGGTACATCCCAGATTAATCTGTTGCGAGGAATGACAGAATAGCACCCACACGTCACCACAGAAAATGGCGACTCCGCCAGGCTAGGTAAAACAGGTAAGCTACCAGGATAGGAAAATGTCAGGATAGTTTGGTACAGCAGGTCGCAGCAGTAGCACTTTGAAGAACTTTCTTTCATGTATTAAATACCTATTTGCAACGATTGGGATCAGAATAGATGCAGGTAGTGAAGAAAGCAGAATTGCAGAAAAAATGATGTGTGTTATTGTGTTGGAAAATTTTACTTTTTTTACGATTTTTGTGTAGCTGTTAGGGCATAGGATTTTCAGGTGATAGGCACAGACGCAGAGTGGTGCAGAGACGCAGTGTGATGCAGCATCATATAAGTTAGAATAAAGAAATAACATTTTTCTCCCTTTGCAAGCGCACAGGTGGAGATTGGAGACTGTAGCAGAGGAGACAGAACATTAGCCAAGAAGTCACGACGTTGTTGTTGTTGTTGTTGGTTCAACCAACTGGTAAGTGGTCCTACAGTTTTGTAGATAGGGTTGTGGTGTGTTGAAAGAATTTCCATGTTAACGAGAGCACAAGGCAAAAGGTTACGTGAGAGACAGCAAGTAGACAAGATGGGGGAGAATCAACCAGATAGAGAGCAAGTAAACGAGCTTATTGAGAATAGGACAGAAGGTGAACCTGAGAATAAGAAAGACGGTGAATCAGAGAATAGGACAGTCGGGGAGCTGCAGAATCAACAGGCTCAGTTAGACTGGGATAAAATTGAGACAGATCAGACAGATGGGTATCGAAGGAACGAGAACATAGAATTTCCAAAATATTAAATTCCAGGTAGGGCACATTCTGAGCCAGAAATAGACAGGCCACGTAGGAAATGGCAAAGATTTGAAGCGAAACGAGCACAGGAAACGCGTTTGTTTGCCGCATATTCAAGGACAGAATACGCGTCAATACAGTCAATGAACCGGAAGTTAGCTAACGTTCAAAGAGAAGTAGACAGTGAGGAAGAAGGGGAACATTTAGAATACGTCGAACCTATCGTACACGTTATAAATATGCCCCAACAACAGACACAGAATTTTGCGGAGTTACGAGCGCCACGGAAAGGTTCCGTAACAGACGTAGCTGTACCTGCAAACACAATACATTCACAACAGAGAGGGCAGAATGCGGAGTTGTTTGCGCGACGTAATGGTTCAATGCCAACGCAACTAGTCCTCACACAGACAGCACGGGTTATTGCAGTTATCAAACTTAGAAACGACACAGCATAGCCCAGTAAACGACATAAATGACCGAGTGGAAAACAATAGATCGAGAATACATAATTCAGCAGAAGGTAGTGTTACAGGACAGGACGCGATCATGGAGATGTTACAAAAAATTAACGCTAGTATGACGAAACGGAATCAGGATATTAATACACAGATAACGAAACAGAATACACAGATAACAAAACAGTATTAGGAATTGAAACAGGATAATCAGGAATTGAAACAGGATAATCAGGCTATTAAGACACAGATCCAACAGGTTAAAATCCAGATGGAAGAAGGGATCGCCAGAATTGATAGTAAGATCACTCAGATAAACAAAGACGCGAAAGAATCTAGAGAAAGAATTCAGGTACTAACACAAGGTCAGCAGCAATTACGCAATGACGAGGACAAGGTCCAATTGGACATCGTAAACGTTGACAAAAAGATGGAACGTTTTACGAAAAAAGCCACTCGAACAGCAATACAAATTTCGGAAGAACAAGCAATTCAAAGCAAGGCCGTAAAGGTTGCACTGAAAACAATATGATCAGCGGATCAATAAAATAGAACTTAAAAACAAAGATCAGTTTGAAAAGCTTCGAACAGAGTTGATACAAACTATCGAAGAAAAGATCGAGACCGATTACACTTGTAGCGAAACAACGGACACGTCAAGCATTAATTCAGTACACGAACACGCACCGTCTAAGAAAGTTCAAGTAGATGCAAGGGTAGACGTAACACTCGCGTAGAAATCGAAATAGAAAACCCCGATTAAAGTAATACATGACATGTCACAGGACCAGGCACAGTATCTAGAAAAACGGAACACATACATTCAGCCGATACCAATCGAAAGACAGGCAACTGAACCAGTAAATCCAATGACACAACATAAAGCAGTACAGGTACTATACCGCGAACGACGAGAGTAGAAACACACGAACAACGCTTTTGTTCACCAATTATACGATATGACGCGGATATGAGTCAGGAAATTGAGAATAGGCAGACAGGCAGTAGATTACCAGAGAATAAACACAACGACACAAGCAGTGGCAGGTCATTTGAGTCCATGAATCAGCCACAAACCGGATTTATGAGTAGATATGATACAGAATACTTCCTTACAGTTAGAAAATTTCAACATTTCAGGGAAGAATGCGGTAGCTTGCATGCACGCACATTCATCGATCAGTTTCAAGTAGGCTTACCAAATCACTGGAGCGTAGCTCACAAACTTGACTTCATTTGTGCACACATGTCAGGGACAGTAACAGAGGTGATGCAAAAGATCGCGGCTACCTGTACGTCTTACCCACAGTTCAGAACAGCATTTCTCAAAAGATATTGGTCTAAGGAGGCGCAAAACAAAATTAAATACGAGTTACTTCAGATGACACCATATGAAAACTCAGGAGAGAAAAGCGTGGTAAAATTCTTTGATACAATGGACAAAAAGAATCAATGCCTAGACAAAACATACAGTAACGGAGAGCTGATACGTCTATGTAGAATGAAATTACCGGTAAAGTATCAACAGGCGACGGTAAGAAAAAATGAAAATACCGAAGAATTCAAAGAGGTTTTAAGGGAACTTGATTTTATGTTTAAAGAAGACGAGGTGAAAGAAAAAAGAAAGGAAAGGGAACAGCAAAAGGAGAGGACTAGGAACGAATATTCCAATAATAATAATCGTAATCCTAACACCAATAACTTCAGGCAATTTAACAGACAAGGACAGTGGCACAATGGAGACAATTGGCATAGAAACGATAACCAGAATAATTGGTACCGAAAAAAGAAAGGTACTGGACACTCATGCAGTGGCGGATATGGTTTTAGGAATCAAAATGCCAACGGTCAAGAGTACTTTGTAAGAGGTCACGATGTTAGAAACAGCAACTGGCGAGACCAAGGCGCGAATAAATACAGATGAAATTATGCTCCACAGAGACAAGAGCAACACAGCAAAGAGAAACCAGAAGTAGAAGGAAATTATGCTCCACAGAGACAAGAGCAACACAGCAAAGAGAAACCAGAAGTAGAAGTTAGGCCACCGAATACTACAAAACGTAAAGATTGACGTGAAAAATCCGAAAGTGGTTAGGCAAACTAACGTCCACCCTATCTTATACTAACCACTAAATCAAAAAATAAATTAAGAATCAACAAAATAACACATTAATTAAAAGAAAAAGAGACACAATACACACCAACAATCTCTTGTAGTATCAAGTACACTACAACATGCACACAAACAATAAATGGTACACAACAGTTAAAAGAATGAAGAAGTGGTAGGCTATAGAAATGAAAGATATATGCTTTAATTAAATTATCGTATGAGAAATAAACAATAATTTTCTTCACTTTTATAAACATTGCTTTGTATAGAGTCAAAATCTCTTGTTGTCTGTATAAAACCAAACACTGTAAAAAAATTTCTCTACACGAAAAAAGGGACATGCCACCAACACCAATCACCAGTTCCCTTAACACCAGATGCTTCGAACTAGCGACGGAGAGGGTACAGACATGTTGAGAAAGCACTTCGGGCAATAACAACATGAAGACCAACGCCACATTGGAAATGCAGGTTGCAACCAGGCTGGACTTCAAGAGGACAACGTGCAGCAAGGGCGTTACATATGTCACGACACTGCTACACAACGGAAGAGCGTGGTGAGAATCATAATACGACGAGACGACAGTGAAGGTACAAAAAAATTACTAAGATCTATAAACTCATCAAGTAACATTTGGAAAGGCAGTCAGATCCTATATCACTCCTACACTAAAAATCACATATTCCTAGCCGAAGAAGAACAGAAGAATGCAAGAAAGAAGAGAAGAACAGAAGATGCAAGATGAAGAAGGGTAGAAGACAGCAAGATATCTTTCTCTCCTATCCTACAAAGCAAATTGCTACAAACGTCTTTCCATGAAATTTGAGGCATGGCACCTACTACAACCCAACTCCAAAAATAAACCTTGAATCGTCAAAGAAATACAAGCGAACGGCAAACGGCATATTGTTGTTGTTGTTGTGGTCTTCAGTCCTGAGACTGGTTTGATGCAGCTCTCCATGCTACTCTATCCTGTGCAAGCTTCTTTATCTCCCAGTAACTACAGCAACCTACATCCTTCTGAATCTGCTTAGTGTATTCATCTCTTGCTCTCCCTCTACGATTTTTTCCCTCCACGCTGCCCTCTAATACTAAATTGGTGATCCCTTGATGCCTCAGAACATGTCCTACCAAACGGCATATTAAGTAGTACCAACCAACAACAAAATTACTAAGATCTATAAACTCATCAAGTAACATTTGGAAAGGCAGTCAGATCCTATATCACTCCTACACTAAAAATCACATATTCCTAGCCCAAGAAGAACAGAAGAATGCAAGAAAGAAGAGAAGAACAGAAGATGCAAGATGAAGAAGGGTAGAAGACAGAAAGAAACCTTTCTCTCCTATCCTACAAAGCAAATTGCTACAAACGTCTTTCCATGAAATTTGAGGCATGACAACTACTACAACAACCTCTCCAAAAACAAACCTTGAATCGTCAAACAATACAAGCAAACGGCAAACGGCATATTAAGTACTACTAACCAACATTATCTAGAAATAGATTCATCGAAATGAACAGTATTCTCCCTACTACATCATCAAATTGCAATACCGAACCAGGTGTGAAGTACCAAGACGTCACAGTACAATATTGGGTGACGATCATCGGTATTACGCACTTGCGGGAGCCACAGGGTGAAGGGTACATCTCAGATTAATCAGTTGCGCAGAATGACAGAATAACACCCACATTCGCTCACAGTATTTCGACAGGAATTTCTGAGGTGTCAGGAATGAAAGGGATGTTGCCACCTCATGCTTGCGGGACTTGAATGGGCACCTGTGGGTTACTTCCTGGGGGGGGGGGGGGGGGTGCCGGTGCATCCCGACTTCTGGGAGCATGTGTGATAGCCTCCTGTGCAGTCCAATGGCCAGGTTTGAATGTGTATGGAATCTTATGGGACTTAACTGCTAAGGTCATCAGTCCCTAAGCCTACAAGCCTACACACTACTTAACCTAAATTATCCTAAGGACAAAGACACACACACCCATGCTCAATGGACAGGAGGCACTGGGCTGTGTCTACGTATGTCGTATGTTGTCTACGTATGTTGCATTATTTTGTGAGCAGTTCTGTAGGCTGTGCTATGTGTTATTTGGACAGTTTATGAGTTGATTTCGTGTCTGCACATCAGTCTACTGCATTATTTAGGAGTCTTGCATGTGTAATTTAGGAGGTGTTTGTAATGCGTTATTTAGGAGTAGTTTACAGGTCTGTGGGCTGTGTGGCGTGACCCCAAGCATGTCAGAGTGTATGTTTTGTATTGGTGTGATAAATG
Organism: Schistocerca piceifrons; assembly: GCF_021461385.2. Lineage (NCBI taxonomy): Eukaryota > Metazoa > Arthropoda > Insecta > Orthoptera > Acrididae > Schistocerca > Schistocerca piceifrons. The sequence continues at coordinate 483,775,762 of NC_060143.1, read as the reverse complement.
TACTATTACAAATCCATCCCTACATAAATTGTTCCAAAATAAATAAAGTACACTCCTTCCTCTCCAGCAGCCCACCATAGGCTGAGTCATTTCCCGCTCCAGATGGTCATCTTGGGTTATATCACAGAACAGACGACGGTGCTCTCTGGTGACAGTACTGTGTACTAGGTCTAGACCTCGTGGTGACCACACTGTTTCCCGTCATTTTCCCCCTCCGTGCCGGCCAGTGTGGCCGAGCGGTTCTAGGTGCTTCAGTCTGGAACCGCGTGACAGCTACGGTCGCAGGTTCGAATCCTGCCTCGAGGATGGATGTGTGTGATGTCCTTAGGTTCGTTAGGTTTATGTAGTTCTAAGTTCTAGGGGACTGATGACCTCAGATGTTGAGTCCCATACTGCTCAGAGCCATTTTGAACCCCCTCCATCTTGGGTTACATCACGGAATGGACTACAGTGCTCTCTGGTGGCAGTATTGTGTACTAGGCCCAGACCTCGTGGCGAACACACTATTTCACGCCATCTTGGATAATGGTACTTGCTTCATCATTTGACATCATGGCCGCCATCTTGGATTACGTCACAGAATGGATGACAGTGCCCTCTGTTGGTGGTACTGAGTTCTAGGCCCAGACGTTGTGGTGAACACACTGTTTCCCGCCAAACTCCGCCATCTTGGATAACGGTATTTGCGTCATCAGCTGACGTCATGGCTGCCATCTTGGAATACATCCAGCACACGTCGAGGCCTTTTATTTCCAATCCCTAGGGTGTTGCATTATCCTCATGGAATTTGAACTTCCCGACATTTTCTGGGGGAGGCGGTTAGGTTAGTGGAGGTAGCCCAACTGACATATTTTTCCACCAAAATTCAAACTTCCCACCAAAAACAACCATCTTGAATGACGTCATCTCCGCCATCTTGGGTGACAGAACTGTGTACTAGGTCAGTTGGAGTCCAAACCTCATGGTGAACACACGGGATGGTGGTATTGCCTCTATTTGTTTAAATAAAGACTGGTGCATGTAAAGTAAAACAGACTTATGTCCAGCAGAGGACCAGTCCTCTCCCTGCCAATCCCTTGGAAGAGGTGGCGACCGAGTTACTTATGTTAGTGGAGGTGGATCAAGTGCTCTTTCTATCCTGCCATTTTCTTAGGTTAGTAGAGATAGCCCAAGTGACCTTTCTTTACTGCCAAAATTCAAACTTCATACCAATCCCTAGGAAGAGGTGGTGGTCAGTTGACAGGTTAGTGGAGGTAGCCCAACTGACCTATCTTCCTGCCATTTTCTTAGGTTAGTAGAGGTGTGTTGCATTATCCTGATCGAATTTGAGCTTCCTGTCATTTTCTGGGGGAGGAAGTTAGGTTAGTGGAGGTAGCCCAATTGACCTATCTTTCTGCCAAAATTCAAACTTCCCACCGAAGTCCGCCATCTTGAATGACTTCATGGTAGCCATCTTTGGTGATTTAATGCACTGTTACCTCGTCTACACGCCGCCATCTTGAATGACGTCATCGCTGCCATCTTGGATACATCTGGCGACAAGTCAGAGTGTCTCAGAACACTCTTTGCCCCAATACTTACACTGACTCACTGCTACAATTTCTGTGCAAGATAAACTACTTCAACAGCAACACTCCACCACCAACAGCATTTAACCTTCTCTTTCTGAACATTGTTAGGTCCTGTAAAACTTTCGGATGAGCCTTGACCAGATTTCGGTACATTTAGCTTTGTGAACTTCGGTGCTCTCTATTAGCACTTGGAACTCCGGTTCTTTTCCAGCACTGCAACTGCAATATTGACCCTTTCTGTACACGCTCTAATCTAGAAAACCGCCCAGCCCATACTACACAAGCCCTGCTAATCATATAGACGGCACCTGTGTGTTGTGAGCCTGTCAAACAGTAAGTGGAAGCCGAACTAGATCAAGAGGCTCTTGAAGACGTTGACAAAGTTTACGACGCCGTAATTGAGACAGATATAATATGAGGAAAGAAAGAAAGAGTAGCAAGGATTGCTCAAGGCGAAAAGACTTTCAGGAGAAGAACCTGGTAACACTCAAATAATATCGTCAACACTGAAACAAGAATAAATGGAATCCGAGGCATTGTAATGTAACGATTGGAAACATTTGAAATGTGTTGTTATGGGAGACTATTGAGCATCACAACGTTTGTGGTGTGCTTCCGGGTGAGCTACAAAGTTGTTTCCATTTTACGAGTTGTGTGATAAAAGTAGTGAGACAGATAACAAGTGATCTGGAAACACTATGTTGTTCTACTTGTGTAGTCCGGTGTGTTCATTGCTTCCAGATGCTTGGTCCGAGTTTCACCTCCTTACAGTCATCACCTGATTTTTGAGAGTGCCATGAGTGAAACTTTGTTTTAGTTGCATGTTACGAAACTGGAACAACGGGATTTAGAGTAACGTTATGCAATCAAGATTTGTGTTAAAACTGGGTAATCCGCGAGTGCGATGTCTGAAAAGTTGAAACAGGCCAATGGGGAACATTCCTTGTTAAGAGCACGAGTTCTTCATTGGTACAAATCGTTTTCGGAAAGCCAAGAACACGCTGAAGGTGACCCTCGCTCAGAGAGACCTTCAACTTCGAAAGCCGACGACAACGTCGAAAGTGTACCTGCTCTGGTGAGATCAGGCCGACGTTTAACGGTGCGGGTGGTGGGTGACCTGTTGAAGTTATGCACTTTCACCGTTCAGTCGATAATTTGCAAATGCGAAATGTTTGAGTCAAAATGCGAGGAACCTCACAATTGAGCAGGAACACAATCATCTGTGTTGATCTTCTTGAGAGGATTGCCAATGACCACGAATGGTTCAGTTTTGTGACCACAGGTGATGAATCATGGATTTCTGAGTACGATCCTTAGACTTAGCCGCAAAGTGAGGAGTGTTTACACTGAGACTTGTCATCGGCCGAAAAAAGCTCGAATGAGCGAATGAAAGATCAAAACAATGCTGATTTGCTTTTTTGACAATAGAAGTTTCGTTCATAAAGAATTTATTCCTCAAGCACAACGTTCAACATGTGTTTTACAACGATATTCTTGAGGGGCCCAGGAAAGGAATGATTGGAGTGAGACCAGACATTGTAGACAAGTGAATTCTTCATCACGACAACGCCTCATGTCCCAAGACCACTTCCATCGCTGAATTTTTCACTTCAGCAGGCATTGCTGTTGTTCCACACCCCCACCTATTTACCTGATCGCAGTGTTGGGTTTATATAGGGGTACTTAAGTCAGGTCGTCGATGTTATGGACTGCTGCACTTACGTTGAACTGAATAGGAAAGCTGACAAAAAGCAGGAATGGAGAGCTGCATTTAACCCTGTAACGTTCTTTAAAAATGTGTAGGTGTTCGTTAATGAATATGAAATGCGTAATGTTTGTGTTATTCAAATTTACTGTGTGATGTGTTGTTGAATAAATGGTGTGCTTAATCAGTTTTACTGTAATTCAACGAAATTAAACAATGTAAGAGGTATGCGCTGCCTGCGATATAGAATCGCTGACCAGAGAGCAGTGTTGACTGCAGTACGAACTGTGTAACTGTAGCAGTTAGTTGTTGCTAGTCGCTAGTCTGAGGTTATCAGCGCTTGTCTGCAGTCTGCTCTGGTCGGGAATCTGGAGATGGAGTATTATTGTATAAGGTAAAGAAGCGGCGTCGCGCATATCTAGTAATGTATCTGAACTGTCATCCTAATGCTTTAAAAATGTCCTAATAATAATTTTGGTAATATAAAGTAATTTTTTTAAAAAAAAGCATTCATTTAAAAAAAAAAATCATTTGCTTCCTTTCATAAATCACAAATGTATAGGCCAGCATTGCATGGAGCTATGCCGAAAAAACTTTTAGGTAAGAGCAGATATATTCGCGGTTTTTATTGAGGTGAGAATTTTTGCTTTTTATTCAGAATGATCTTATAGGCCCACGACGCAGCACTGCTGTCGTCCAAATTTTACCAGGTTACTGAATTTATTTTTTATTACGAGGTTTAAGAATTTTTCTGTTTCGAGCTTACATTAAATGGGAAGCAAATTTTGTGTGGAGGTTAAATGTGAATGAATTTCTGTAGAGAGGTTGCACTGGGACCGATGACCATGGCAGTCTGGTCCCTTTAATCCCCCAAACCAACCAACAGAGGGTGGGAAAAAGAAGAAGAGGTTGCACTAAAAAAGAATCACATTCATTATTCATATATTAAAAATTCGTGTGGGGAGGTTACACTTGGCGACATCCGGCCAGGATCGTATTTCTTTGTGAATCTCTGAGAAGTAGTCATATATCTGCTCTTATTTACTTAAATGTAGTTTGCATCTGGCGCAACGCATTTACTAATTTGTCACTTTTTCTTTCACGGATCATCGGCAATTTATTGCTCTTTGTTGTAATTGTGTTTGTTCCATTTTTTTGCTTTGTCTTTATTTCATTTTGTGTTTAATTTTGATTAGTGAAAATGCCGCGAAAAACTGTTAACAGTACATCGCGATGTGTAATGAGTGAAATAGCCGACTCGAATAATTTGACCGATAATACTTACGACACTCTGTGTAATAATAATGATAATCCTCCATTTACGGACAATCAGTGCGTACCGACCACTAGTAATGATTTCAATGCTAATGATGAGCAAACAAATTCAATTGTGTCCTCTGTGAATTTAACGACAATTGATGCGCGGCACGTTCTGATACAATGAACGCTGCCCAGTTTGATACGCCTAATTTACAAAATTTACGTAGTGAACAGATAATTGTTTCTAACGAAGGTGAACAATATTCACAAAACACGTCAGATTTATTTGATTCCGAGGTAATGACTAACAGTGCACATCCGGTTGGCAAACCTTTTCAAGAATTACAGAATGACCAAATGGTTACAGAAAACGTGACAAATGCAGATACACCAACACACAGCATAGAAAATAGGGTCGCTAATTTTGGCTTGGATCAAATTATGGCAGTATTGCTACAGTTTAAGAAAGAACATGGCAACAATCACAAACAGCTTAATGAAAGTAATGAAAATCTCAAACAACAACTTAATGAAAAACTAGACAACAATTCCAAACAGTTGAATGAAAAACAAGACAGGTCGATCGAACAAATTAATGAGAACTTTAAACAGATTAATGAACAGATTTAAGCCGTTGCCGCGCAATGTCGTGATACTAAAGAACAATTACGTGATGAAATTAAGGCTTGTGCTGGGAACAATAGTGAAGAAATTAGATCTGTGGCACAAGAATTAAGTAATACACATGCAGCCACAACTAAAGTACTTAGACACGAAATTAGTGCAGTCGCTAAACAATGTTCTGAAAACGCAACACAGTTACGCGACGAGTTTAATTTAATGTCAGCAGAACTTTCGCGCACACTGGATGCAAAAGTAGACGCGAAATTTGACCAACAGAACAGCCAAATTGACGAACGCTTCAATCACCACCTACAAAACAGTGAAACGCGTTACCGTAAATTTATACAGGAACAGAATAAAGTAAAGCGACAAGTCATGGAAAAAATTACTGCACAGAGACAGGAAGATAAACATAAACTGTTTACGAAAGCAAAAACATACGTAGACAACAATATTGCTACAGTATCAGACGAAATTAATACTATCAAACAGTTGAACACCGAATTGCATGATGAAATCTCCGATCTTAAAGCAAAAACAGACACACACACAATAGACTTTCAGACAGTGACCGACAGACTTGAACAATTAGAACTAATTCAGGATCCCGATGCCATCAAAGCAGACGTTAAAATGTTGAACAAAACCACGCGTAAAATAGAAGAACAAATTAATGCTTGCGATATTAAAAACAATGATCAGGTAAAAATACTGACTGTAAAATATGATGAATTGGCCAGTCGTATTGACGTTATCGAAAGTAATAATGACAGCAAATCGGACGATACTTCACCAGTTTCATTTAATCAAACATCCCAATTCCAAAATTTACAGCAGACAATCAGTGAGATAGGTTCGTCCAATAATACATTACGTAGAAAATTGTCAACGTTACAGCAAGAAGTGCAAGATATGAAAAATGTTTCAGCCTTTAACACATCACAGCATACGCCACTTTGCGAACATTTGTCAGACTCACACAGCCAGTATAATTTAGATAATTTACAGAGAGTACGTGACTTAGATTGCGAACAATCAGACAAATAGATTCTCATACAATCCTGAACCTGTTCAGACATACAGAGACGATAACGTTGATTACAAGCAATTTTTATCTGTAAAAAAATCTAAGGTATTTAAAAATGACGGACCACAGGTACACGCTTTGGACTGGATACAACAATTTGCTTCTGAATTTTCACCGGCATTGCCTGTAACGCAGAAACTGAAATTTATTTGCAGCGCGTAATTGACCTCAGGGGATTCATTACACTTCGATGAATATGTGCCGTAGCGTGCACAGGGCCCCGAGCCGTAGTACTGCTATTTCATCTTTAGTTTTCTGCATTGCTGCCTTCTCTTCTACTATCCTTTATATCTATCAAAACAGCTCTTCGACTATCGATCTATCTAGTATTAGAAACGTGTAAAGAAAACCTGATACGACAAGTTTTATCTGAAAGTGACATTTATCATTATACCCTCCCAAAATGAAAAGAAATACCAGCATAACTTTAATAACAGACAAAATTTTAATTATCAATATCGTCAAAATTATCATCAACAGGAACCACATTTTGGTAACAATAGACGCTTTTCACCGCTACAGCTTCAAAGCCAGCTGGTTAGCATACCTAACCCACAATGTAATGTACAAGGTCAACCAAGCTTTAATGTTTCGCCGCCTACACGTATAGAGTCAGCTCCAACAAATAGTAACGCACAGCAACAAGGAAATCAGTACGTACAGAAAACACACTATTTCAGCTCATCTTGCAATGCACCGTATAGAAATGACTATTATGACAGACGTAAAAGTAATGAGCACAATTTTCAGCGTACGTTTAATAACAGTCGGTCTTATCAGCAGCAAAATCATCCGCAACAACAAATTATCATGAATGAACCAGACAGTAGATATCATCCGGAACGTGATACGTCAGCAAGAAATAACAGAACAGTACAAATAGTTGAAATGCCACAGCATCCTCCCGCAAATAATAGCACGTCAGATAGAATTTGACTAGATACAATACAGGTTGCATCTTCCAGCAACGCAAGCAATGCTTTTGACACGCATAACCTTGTTCACGAAAATGTTATTACTTTTGACGACATCCGATACACACCTTTGCATTGAAAGACAGAATCACAACGTATGTAGACGGCATTCTTATTGCAGAAGCTAACTGGTCTGAACACAATCTGATTCTTGAACAACTGTTGCAAACTTTTCGCGCACAAGGACTCACAGTTAATCTCAGTAAATCGCACTTCGGCAAAACTTCTATAAAATTTCTTGAACATATAATTTCAGCAGAAGGCATTGCGCCTGACCCGGAAAAACTTCAAGCTTTACGTGACATTACTGTTCCTACGACGAAGAAACAACTACGCAGCTTTTTGGGTTTAATTAACTTTTTTCGTAAATTTATTCATTACTCTGCTTTAGACACCCCTAGATTATGTCAATTGACGGGTAAAAACACTATTTGGTCCTGGGATAGGCAAGCACATTCTGAATTTATGAACCTGAAACAAGCTTTGTTGAATGCACCACTTTTATCACATCCAGATCTTACTAGAAATTTTTCCATTGCCACCGACAGTTCTAACACCGCTTTAGGCATACACATTTTTCAGAAAATTGAAGAAGATGGTACTACAGTAATTAAAAACATCGCCTTTGCAAGTCGCATTCTGTCACCTGCTGAACGCAATTATTCTGTTACAGAACTTGAAACATTGCGTGTTGTTTGGGCATTTTCGAGATTTCGGCATTTTCTTTATGGAAGACACACTACCGTTTACACAGATCATAGAGCTATACAGTTTTTACTTTCCGCTAAATTTGCACACGACAGATTAAGCAGATGGAAACTTTATTTACAGGAATTTAATTTTACAGTTGTTCACATTCCCGGCACACAAAATATTGTAGCAGATGCACTATCCCGTTCTCTCAGCAACAATCAGCAAGACATCGCAACCAACTTCTGCAAAGCAAATTTCGGCGTCATGTACATTCAACAAGTTGCATTTGAAAATTTCATTTCGTCGTCATTACAAGACATAGCACAAGAGCAGAGTAAAGACAACATATGGAAAGAAATTAAACACCTTTGGAAAGATAGGAATAATGTTACCATTAGAAACCATTACACTGTACGGAATAATATTCTGTTTCGCCGCTCTCACCCTGACAGCAACAATTGGTTATTATGTAGTCCTGACGAGCTTGTTAACAAATTACTTTGGTATACTCATTTAAGTTGCGCACATTACAGAGCCAGAAAATGTTTTCTAATACTGAGACAGAACTGTTATTTTACCAACATGGAGAAACGTATTCGACGAGTTTTAGCGTCATGTAAAATCTGCCAGAAAGCTAAGTCAGATACGACTTCACATATTCCTCCGTTATATCCCATTGTACCTGTTAAATTGAGACACATGGCTGCTGTAGATATTTTTGGTCTGATTCCCAGAACTAATAGAGGATTTTGCTACATCTTTGTCGCTGTTGAACTCACTTCAAAATTTGTTCCTTCACTCCGTTACGCAAAGCTACTGTTAAAACTGTTTCGAAAGCATTTGTAAAACATTTTCTATTCCATGTAGGGCATGTATTGAAAGTAATTTCCGACAATGGATCACAATTTCGATCTGCTATATGGACACGTATGTTACGAGCTAGAAACATTTCTCCGATCTATATATCCAGGTACCATGCTTCTTCGAACCCTTGTGAACGACTAATGAAAGAAATTGGTAAACTGTGTAGAATATACTGCCATAAAAAACATATTGATTGGGACACACACATACTCTCATTCCAGGATGTAATTAATTCTATACCAAATGAATCTACTATGCTATCTCCGACTGTTATACTGAAAAATGTTGAACCACCTAACAAAATTAAAGAATTAGTAACCTTTCCTGCATCTCGTCGACTACGACACCATGAAATAATTGACATTGCGCTGAACAACATCAAACGTGCCGCAGAGCGCTGGAGAAGACAGCAAAAACAGGTTTGTACACGCCGTGACTTTCACTTGGACAGAAGATATTAGTACGCACACATTATTTATCCAACAGAGGAAAGAATAGGTGTAGTAAATTTGAGCTTCTATACGCAGGTCCATATCGAATTCGCAGCATTCCTTACCCCAATGTAGTACACGTCGAAACTTTGAGAACTAGAAAAAGTAAAGGCAATCACCATGTCTCCAATATTAAACCCTTTATTAAATGAATATACTTTATTATTTATCACACTGTAATGCCATTTCCTGATTTTTATATGACCAATGATGCAATTATATTTATATGACTACTTACTGATGATTATCGTATTTTTTCTTGGGAAGTGCCCAGCAAGGTAAGGTTAGCAGGACGCTTTTCTTGTCGTTACACATCAGACCGTGCACATTTTTCCAGATAACCTTACATATTTTATTACTACTTATGCAATTATATTTATATGACTACTTACTGATGATTATCGTATTTTTTCTTGGCAAGTGCCCGGCAAGGTAAGGTTAGCAGGTCGCTTTTCTTGTCGTTACACATCAGACCGTGCACATTTTTCCAGATAAGCTTACATATTTTATGACCAATTATGCAATTCTATCTAGTGACATATTAATTTTATCAAATTCTTTCTCCATTAAAGTCTTCCACTCTCGCCTCTATCAACTACACAACACACAAGCTGAACAAAGAAAGGCATTTCTTGTCGTTACACATCAGACCGAGCACATTTTCCATTCTTCATGTATGTATGATTGTTTTCCTGTATTGTTTGTATGCACTATGAAATCCTTAAGATATAACAAACACCAGTTGACTTTGACATTGCTGCTACATTGTGATACTCTGTGTACTTTTTTTGCACCTGCACACTGTCTATGTTTTTGACATATTAGGTTTCTGTCATGCTATGCTGTATGCTCAATTATATCACTAGAAACCAGTTTTTATTTAATGGGTATATGATTTAAATGCAAGACATTAATCATTGTTCATCATTTTCAGAAAGCAATAACGTGTAAAAGAAATAAATTAAACAAACCACAGTGGATTACAATGAAACGGGAATTTCACCTTCGGAATGTACGAAAGAAGATGCAATACCTCGTCACGAAGAGTAAATGGATCAGAATTAACAAGCTTTAACAAGAAGATACTATACATATCGTATAATAGCGGTCTTAACTAATTTTTTCTTTCAGAATACGAGGCGATTGATGCAGGCTGTCAGACAGAACTACACATCTTAGTTTTAGTGATGAAATATGCTAGAAATAAGGAACTCTATACTATGAATAGTTGTATGAAGTAAATGGTAATATGAATAATGAATAATGAAGTGTCTTTTCGCAGATGATAATGAATGGTGATGAATAGTGATGAAGAATATGGTAATATGAATAATGAAGTTTTTCTTTACAGGTGATGATAATAATGGAGTTATGGTGATATGAATAACGAAGTTTTTGTTTAGAGGTGTTGATAGTGATAAACTTTATATGGCCACTGGCCAATGAGTGCCGATGATTACTATAACTAGCTGAATTATGTAAATAGTATGCCATTAATTAACTCTTGTTGAATGATAACTATTGAATAATGCATAAAATGGTTTGTAACTGGGCAATGAGTACCAATGTTCACTATAATCAGATGACTTATGAACATTATTCTGTAATACTTCATACATAGTACAGAGATGTTCAGTAACTAGGCGATGAGTGCCACCAATTACTCAAATCAGTTGATAGACTAGTGTAATTCTCAATGATGACTGGCATAAGACTTAATGTTCTTCACCTTCTGACCTAATTACCAGGAATTACTGCAATATCCGTTTGTCCTGTCTATCCTCATGATCATGGAGCACTATATTTGGTTTTTGCACTAATTCTACGTTGGTGTACCTTACAAGAACGTGGTGTTGACACGACATGCTGTCCACCACCTCGAGCGATGGAGATGTTGTTATGGTCCCACTGTTTGGTGTACCTAATGTACTACCAAAACGATAACATTGAATATTAATACGACATTTCAGTGTCTTGGCTACACTGATTAATATTTCAGGGAAGAGAACTTCAGATTGTCTCACTTGGTGTTGTGCTTCTGTAGAAAGATATGGACTTTCAGTGCAGCTACGTACAACCTACTGTGCTACAACCATGATGCAATCCTTCCCTTCCCTATCATAGTTCTTGTAAAACGGTAAAAAAAAGTACTACAGTGCGTGTGCACTTTATGTCATTTGTTAATATGTTTTGTACTCATTGCGTATACATTTTGTCATTGCTTGATATGTTCTGTACTCAGTGCATGTGCACTGTATTTTATTTCATGTTCTGCACTTATATATATGTATATATTCTGTGACTGTAAACCTAGTTAATTAAGAAAAATTTGTTGCTCATGGCAAGTCCAATTGACTCACCATCGCTGCCAAATTTTTGCCCCCCCCCCCCCCCCAGTTGAGGGTTATGTAAGAGGTATGCGCTGCCTGCGATATAGAATCGCTGACCAGAGAGCAGTGTTGACTGCAGTACGAACTGTGTAACTGCAGCAGTTAGTTGTTGCTAGTCGCTAGTCTGAGGTTGTCGGCGCTTGTCTGCAGTCTGCTCTGGTCGGGAATCTGGAGATGGAGTATTATTGTATAAGGTAAAAAAGCTGCGTCGCGCATATCTAGTAATGTATCTGAACTGTCATCCTAATGTTTTAAAAATGTCCTAATAATAATTTTGGTAATATAAAGTAATTTTTTTTTAAAAAAGCATTCATTTAAAAAAAATGAGTTGCTTCCTTTCACAAATCACAAATGTATAGGCCAGCATTGCACGGAGCTGTGCCGAAAAAACTTTTAGGTAAGAGCAGATATATTCGCGGTTTTTATTGAGGTAAGAATTTTTGCTTTTTATTCAGAATGGTCTTACAGGGCCACGACGCAGCACTGCTGTCGTCCAAATTTTACCAGGTTACTCAATTTATTTTTTATTACGAGGTTTAAGAATTTTTCTGTTTCGAGCTTACATTAAATGGGAAACAAATTTTGTGTGGAGGTTAAATGTGAATGAATGTCTGTAGAGAGGTTACACTAAATGAGAATTACAATCATTATTCATAAATATTTCGTGTGGGGAGGTTACAACAACTTAATTTGAAATACCAATACGCAATGTTCATAATTAAATCAATCCCTCTGAAATTTACCCAGTCTCGTGAGCACCAAGTTCTATAGCCCTATACAATAACTGACAAAATTCCCTGTGCAAATAAACAATGAAATAAATTTTCCATAGCTCTAGAGTCGCAACGGATGTAATCTTGGTATTCTGTTCTCTCCACAGTAGGCACAGAAAATATTCAATCTTGGCACGGCGAAGTGCAATGTCAGCCGTTAAATAGCTTTATACAAATAACGTCAGTAGGTTGGCTGATGCATGAATAATCTTGCAAATGTTCAGTGAAAATACTAGATACAGGTTCAGCGTTGTGCAATGCTGCCCACATTGAAACTGTTACAAACATTAATACTTTTCTGATTCTGGCAAATTAATATTTTTCTGATTCTGATTGAAAAATGATTTCTTTTAGAAAACATTCATTGGATTTAAATAAACACGACATGGAAGAGGATGAGGCACTGATAAGCGGATATGCCAAATCCGAATGCTTCAGTTTGAAAATTGTATTCAAAATAAAATTTCACCTTCGCGAAATCTGATATGGAACATTTTACATTAAATTCAGAATCATTGAACTTCTCAACTGTTGTACAATTCTGACTTACTGTCACAATTAGAAACACTTGTACTGTTACATGAGAAGAAGTCTGACCTTGTTTGATAAAACAGATTCCAAAAGTTAACTTATTTGTATCAGGATTACAAAAACAAAATATTACAAATCGGATATACCTAATCAAACTATACATTAAATCTGATGGAAAATACCTGGTTCCTACATTCAAGGGTCAGTACTGTAAAATTGAGCGGAATCCACATTTCGCATTGCTGCATACTTAAAACATACAAAATTTCATTACCTTTGCAAATTTGTTCCAGTTGCTTTCCCTTTGAGTTATCTAATTGCCATGGACAATGGTCAATATCTGTTAACGATCAGTATAGCGTCAATTCTTGATAATCTTATAACCTTACAAATTAATAATACACACTTTACGCTTTTATAGAAATAACTGCGACCTAATATTTACTGGCTCTGTGTGAGCACAAACAATATCATTCATCGCTTCATTTTATAAAAACTGTATTATGCTGCGTCCATAGACCAACAACTAAAACTCACAGCTAGCCACTAGCTTTAAGTCTTACATCCTACCTATAACAGAATGCAACGGCAACTGTTGCTGCGCTCCACGCGCTCCTACTTAAGAATCGCTTCTGCCACTCAGGCAACTTCTTTGGTCCAGTGGTGTCAAAGATACAATCTCTTCTACATACGACAACCCTTTCACGTCACTTTTCATGAATTATATTACAAAATTGGGCTCCACGTACAAGTGGACCCTCACAACCCTTAGCATTGACGAGCAAAACATGTAATTCGTCTTTCTTACAAAGCGGTACACCGATGACAAACAATTGTTTAGGAAAGTTCCTGGTCTAGTGGGAAAGCGTGGATGGAACTTGATGAAATAAAATTTCCTGTTGAAGGAGTTGCTTTTGTTTAAATGTTGTCTACCATATTCAGAAGTCATATTTAACAGTGTAACATACAGAATGACAGTTATTGAACTATATGATATAAAATCGTCATAACTTCTGAAAGGTTTGCGTTATGACGTTCAAACTGCACGGTTGGGCGGGGCATGAAGGAAATAGTATGAGCATTGTGGTTTGGTTTAGCGACAAAGCCCACCTTCATTTGGATGTGTTTGTCAATAAGCAAAAATGGCGATTTTGGGATACTGAGAATCCGCATTTCGCGATGGAGAAGTATCTTCATTTCAACGAGTGTCCGTGTGGTGTGCAGTGTCCAGTCACGGAGTAATCGGTGCGATAGTGCTTGATGGCACAGTGACTACCGAATGGTACGTGAAGGTTGTGAAAGATGATTTTAGCCCCATTCCCACGGTGACCCTGATTTCGACAAGATGTGGTTCATGGAAGACAGAGTTGGACACCATCGAAGCAAGAGAGTGTCAGATGTCCTGGAGAAGCACTTTGGGGACCGAATTTGGCCCTGAGGTACCCAGAAGCCACTGGCATGAGCCTCGATTGGCCGCCATATTCTCCGGATCAGAACACATGTGACCCCTTTTGGTGGGGCTATGCTAAAGACCAGTACAGCAATAACCCCAAAACCATTGCTGAGCTGAAAACAGCCATTCAAGAGGTCGTCGACAGCATCGATGTCCCGACACTTTGGCGGGTCATGCAGAATTTCGCCAACTATGGCAGGCAATCTAACATGTCATAACCTAAATCCGAATATCTGTAGTGTCGTTTATAAGCCGAATAAAGTGTGTGCACGCCGAAGTATGTAACTTATCTACGCTTTTTTTCATACGGTTCACTAATTGTCACCCTATATATTCCCGTTAAGTGAGTAAAAAAGTGGGAAGTCGATCTGTTCATGAAATTGTACTTTCCATCTTCAGTACTGGGCGGAACCAAATTTAAATTTGGCGAGGATTTCGACGACGTAACCGCAGCTACAATATGCTCTCTTAACCATGTAATAGTGCTCCGTGAAAAGTCGGCGGCGCTCGCTTTTTTTTTTTTTTTTTTTTTTTTTTTTTTTTTTTTTTTTTTTGGCCGGAGAGCCGCAGGGTAGCTGTGTGCCGTTAGTCTGTCCCGAAGCCAAAGCGCTGCGCGTGCCTTTGAAGCCACCGGAAAGAGCCCGGTGCAGGATAACGAGCTACCCCTGCATCCTCTACTACCCCCCCCCCCCCCCCCCCAACCTCCTTTTTCCCGCTTCCCCACAGCTTTCCTCGTCCACGAGTTCCCATTTTACTGGGATTGTGGGGAAAACTTGGAAGCGGTGGAGAGCAGACGCCCACGCCGTATGCTGGATGACTCTTGTACACGGCAGATGAGAAGCGTCCAGTATTGTGCAGTACAGACGTGAGCAGCTTTACGAGACCAAAGACAGACATTGGATCGGAAGCATAGGTCACGCCAGGCAGGATTGCATAAATGGCTGGGGACATACCGATACTAATGGTTCAAATGGCTGTGAGCACTATGGGACTTAAACTTCTGAGGTCATCAGTCCTCTAGAACTTAGAACTACTTAACTAACTAACCTAAGAACATCACACACATCCGTGCCCGAGGCAGGATTCGAACCTGCGACCGTAGCGGTCGCGCGGTTCCAGACTGTAGCGCCTAGAGCCGCTCGGCCACCTCGGCCGGCCATTCCGATACTGCTTTTATGAGTAAGAATAGATCCTTTTGTTTCGATATCCAGTAATAATAATCGTAATCCTAACACCAATAATTTCAGGCAATTTAACAGACAAGGACAGTGGCACAATGGAGACAATTACATAGAAACGATAACCAGAAAAATTGGTACCGAAATAGGAACGGTAATGGACACTCATACAACGGCGGATACGGGTTTAGGAATCAAAATGCCAACGGTCAATGGTACTTTGAAAGAGGTCACGATGTTAGAAACAGCAACTGGTGAGACCAGGGCACGAATAATTACAGAGGAAATTATGGTCCACAGAGACAAGAACAACACAGCAAAGAGCAACCAGATGTAGAAGTTAGGCCACCGAACACTGCAAAACGTAAAGATTGAATTGAAAAATCCGGAAGAGGTTAGGCGAACTAACGTCCACCCTATCTTATACTAACCACTAAATAAAAGTTAAATTAATAGATCAACAGAACAACACATTAATTAAAAGAAAAAGAGGCACAATACACATTAACAATCTCTTGTAGTATCAAGTACACTACAACATGCACACAAACAATAAAGGGTACACAACAACTAAAAGAATGAAGAAGTGGTAGGACATAAGCAGAATAATGAAAAGAAATCATATATATACAATAATTTTTGGGACTATCAGAAAATTTTTACATTATACAACATCAGAGTTTTTTGTAAATAACAAATATATGTAAAACAAAAATTGTAAATATCTCTACGCATCAGAGGGACATTGCCACCAACATCAATCGCCAGCTCCCGTAACACCAGATGCTTCGAGATAGCGACGTAGAGGGTACAGACATGTTGAGAAAGCACTTGGGGCAATAACAACAACATGAAGACCAACGCCACACTGGAAATGCAGGTTGCAACCAGGTTGAACTTCAGGAAGTCAACGCGTAGCATGGACATTTCATATGTCACGATACTGCTACACAACGGAAGAGCGTGGTGAGAATCATAATACGACGAGACAACAATGAAGGTACAAAAAATTACTAAGATCTACAAACTCATCAAGTAACATTTGGAAAGGCAGTCAGATCCTATATCACTCCTACACTAAAATTCACATATTCCTAGCCCAAGAAGAACAGAAGAATGCAAGAAAGAAGAGAAGAACAGAAGATGCAAGATGAAGAAGGGCAGGAGACAGAAAGATACCTTTCTCTCCTATCCTACAAAGCAAATTGCTACAAACGTCTTTCCATGAACTTTGAGGCATGACAACTACTACAACCACCTCTCCAAAAATAAACCTTAAATCGTCAAACAAATACAAGGGAACGGCAAACAGGATATTAAGTAGTACCATCCAACAATATCTAGAAATAGATTCAGGAAAATGAACAGTATTCTCCCTACCACATCATCAAATTGCCATACCGAACCAGGAGTGAAGTACCAAGGCGTCACAGAACAATATTGGGTGACGATCGTCGGTAGTCAGCTACAATCACGAACTGCCATACCGTCCCAGGAGTACCAAGACATCACTGTTTATGCAGTAAACCACAGTCATCATCATCGGTTAAAAGTACCACTCCATGATGACAATGTCATCAAGTAAGACCCGGCATCGCACGCTAGAGTGCTTCTCTCATGATTTGTGACACCCATACAAATGAGTCGACGCTTTCCAGTATTTCAGTGGGGATCGTCGAGCACAGAAACTGACGCAGCACAAAACAAAAAGACTGATAAAACGCGAATGTAGAGTTAAGAAAATGAATTATTTGTAAAAATATTTTTTCCTTTTTTGTAAAAGTAATTATTTTAGCATACATGTAAAGCCCATAATGTGACAGAGACCTTAAAATATTATGTAAAGAAAATTAATTAATATAAGTAGATAATCTCAAAAATCCCTGTATAGCCAAGTTAGTTTTTTATATAAAAAAGGTTTTGGGTTTTGATTAATAAGAGGTTGAAAGAGGATAGAATAAAGAAAAAACACTTCTTCACTCTTAAAACAGTGACACAAATAATGCCTAAATAAATAAAACAAAGTCTCACAACAGAGCTTTTGCGAACATTCACGCGAAGCTTAACTAAAGAAAAGATTTAACCACACTAAAACATGATACACTGTACACTAACGAATTTAGAAAAATTAATATTGTGAAAACAAATTTTTGGAAATGAAAAAGAAAAACAGACACACGTACTGGCAACGACAAAGAATAACAGCCTTTGGAAAGTCTATATTAGACTAACAACAAAACATAAATTGTAGAATTAAAAATAGAAACAATAGCTATAAAGAAGTCATTAGAAAAAATTGTTAAGAATGGCTGAGAAAAGTTTATTGGAAAATCTAAAAGAACAATTTTTGCCTGACTTTGTCAATGTTTTCCTCGGCATTGACAAACCCCAGACAAAAATTTTGTCAGAAGGAGAGAGGTATGTAAGACGTCATCTACTAATACTGGATAACATTTGTCTGAGAACTGAATTACGAGAAAAACTGACTTTACTTAGTGACACAGCTGCACAGCTGGTCGTCTGATTACTAAAGAACACGTGACTATGATCTGACAAAACTTCTGGAATATTTTAATTTAGATAAATGACTGGATCGAAGGTAATTCTCCTAATGCATTTAGCAGAATAAATTTTGATACAGGAAAATTTGACAAATTATAAAATGTGACAGTAATTTAGCCAAACCACAAGGCAAGCAACTTTGCGTTGGACCACTTTTATCGCTTTGTGATAGATGGCGCTGTAATAGTCACAAACGTATAGGTATGTGGTACCACGTAACATTCCACGTCATTCACCAACAGTGGTAACGTAAACCGGCATAATATGCACTACTGGGCAAGGAAAATCCACGATGGCTGCGACAAGTGGAACATCAGCGAACTTGGCGGGTTAATGTATGGTGCGGCATTATGGGAGGAAGGATAATTGGCCCCCATTTTATCGATGGCAGTCTAAATGGTGATTTGTATGCTGATTTCCTACGTAGTGTTCTACCGATGTTACTACAAGATGTTTCACTGCATGACAGAATGGCAATGTACTTCCAACGTGATGGACGTCCGGCACATAGCTGGCGTGCGGTTGAAGCGGTATTGAATAGCATATTTCATGACAGGTGGATTGGTCGTCGAAGCACCATACCATGGCCCGCACGTTCACCGGATCTGACGTCCCCGGATTTCTTTCTGTGGGGAAAGTTGAAGAATATTTGCTATCGTGATCCACCGACAGCGCCTGACAACATGCGTCAGCGCATTGTCAATGCATGTGCGAACATTAAGGAACGCTGAAAGTTTACCGTCTAATCTCCTTGCCTAGGGACACCAGATGAAAGCTGATGTCGTTAAGCCCTGAATGAAAATTGCGCAACGGATAGCTGGGGAGGGGAGCTTGAGAGCGCTACCTAGAGAGCGTGTCCTTTCTGTACGATACTAGGCAAGGGGCTGGAGGTGTCGCACGCTGATGTGTGGGTCCCTGCATTCTATAGCTTTTATCTTAAATGAATTCCTTTAGCTTGACTTCTTCGTGATTTTTAAGGTATGTTAAAGATTGATGACAATTGATTAACTATTTATATTAAACATTATCACTCGATTTTACAGTGATTGCAGCAATTGTTCCAGTTTACAGATATTACAATTTTACAAATTATAGCTCGGGTATATTGTATACTAAACTGCACGCACATTTCTACGGGCATGACGGAATTGCGTTGGCCAAATGTATACCACCAAAGTCTCCCAATATTTTACATGGGACATCCAGTATGTGAGGAGGATAACGGGCAAACTGGGAACCAGATACGTTAACACAGGGGGTCAAATTTCCGAAATTCATTTCCTTACATAATCCGAAGCTGGATATAAAAGAATTAGTACAAATATTCAAATACCTCTCTTCCATGCGTGAACGTTGAGACAGACGCACTGAGGGCACGTCTGCTCACTTACCCGTCTTCTGTAACACTCTCCTCGAATGTGGCGGGCACCCTGAGGTCTTCCTGGGACCCGGTGGAGGGGATGGTCGAACCACTTGGCGCGACCAACCTCTCCACGCCAAATCTTGTGACACTGGAAAGTTTTTGACTTTTACCTGCATGTGATGTCTCTCTGATCCCCTACCCAAGAGTAAGGTTGGCACCACTCTACTACAGAACTACTTCCCAACTAAGATTTGGCCACGCTTTACGGAAAGGCGTGAGGAGGATTAGGAAATTTCATATGCTGATTCACATTCATGTACAAGAAATGCATAATACACAACACATATAAATACGTATTATGAAGCCTGACACGTTTCTTTCCACCCGTCCACATGGGTTCTGTTGCACCCGCGGCCGGCCGCGTCGTGCAATAACATTGGCGGCAGAGCAGCCTCTGTTTGTATTTCTCGGTGCGAGAGAGCAGCCAAACCTGCTGCTTATAGAGCGGAAACTACTGTACCGGCTTAAGGCGAACTACTCGCTGTTGAGAGGAATGTCGTTACACGTATTGCCAAATGCATTGAGGTTGACGGACATCATTTTGAGCATATATTGCATTAATGTGATATTTACAGGTAATCACGCTGTAACAGCATGCGTTCTCAGAAATGATAAGTTCACAAAGGTACATGTGTCACTTCGGAAAAACCGAAATAAAATGTTCAAACGTATCTACGTTCTGTATTTTAATTTAAAAAACCTGCCGGCCGAAGTGGCCGTGCGGTTAAAGGCGCTGCAGTCTGGAAGCGCAAGACCGCTACGGTCGCAGGTTCGAATCCTGCCTCGGGCATGGATGTTTGTGATGTCCTTAGGTTAGTTAGGTTTAACTAGTTCTAAGTTCTAGGGGACTAATGACCTCAGCAGTTGAGTCCCATAGTGCTCAGAGCCATTTTAAAAAACCTACCTGTTACCAACTGTTCGTCCAAAATTGTGAGCCATATGTTTGCGACCATTACAGCGCCATCTATCACAAAGCGAAAAAAGTGGTCCAACTAAAACATTCATATTTCTTTACATACTACGAGAATATGTAATAAAAAATGGGGGTTCCTATTTTTAAAAACGCAGTTGGTATCCGTTTAACCTATGGCAGCGCCATCTAGCGGGCCAACCATAGCGTCATCTGGTTTCCCCCTTCAAGCTAGAGAAGTTTCGTTCTTTGCAGTTTTTTCATTTGACGCTTATTTCGTGAGATATTTGGGCCGGTCACGATCAGTGGACCACACTGTATATATATATATGAAGGAAAATTTCTGTTAAAGCAAAGAAATATAAAATAAAAATTTAAATGCAAACACTGGAAACCCAGGTACAATTTACAATTATATACACAGCCAAAAACGACTGGTCAGAAATATGAATAATCTGGGCTTAGATAATTAAACTTAAATATGTCAGCAAACCACAAAGTGCTAGCAATACAGGAGGCCTTATCGTAGAACGGGAAATACTGACCATATCCGCGCGATGTGGTGGATATGTGATAATCCTGGAAATATCCGGTGTGGCTCCCAACAACCAGTCCCGTACAACATAGAATATCAAAAGTAGGACAAATCAGCGGGTGTGGACAAAAGACGCCGTTCTCGGCTCGATATCGTTACTCTGACTTCACCAGTTACACCAAGTCTTGACACGAACAGAGCTAAGGGCCGACTGACCCTCTGTGTCCGCAGTTCGGTCCGCATTGCTCTCTAATCCGCTGTGACTCGCTGCCTGGCTTTCACCACCTTCCCAACGTGCCTCAAGGCGTACTTTAGGACTCGCTCTGCTACAGACAATCAGCAACAAGTTACAATGGATTCGCGCTGACAGTAATGACACCAGTTAATAATGCTCCAAATCCAGGCACGCGCAATCGATTATGAGCTCACGACGACTCAGATTTGTGTTGGGGAAAATAATAGCTTTGCATGCATTTTAATTGTCATTAAAACAGTGAGAATTGAAAAGCATGCAATATTTGTCTAAGAATATAAGTGAATTAGTAGAAGTTACATACCATGTCCAGTCCATAACGACCGTATCAGATTACTGCAAATTGTACAAGTAACAGTAATTTGAAAGTAGCCTATAATTGTCAACTTCCAGTCTTTTGTATTTTGTGCATCCGTTAATTAGTCAGCAAATTTTGCTGTGATAATAATCTATGGAGTAGTCGCTCTTGTGTGAGCTACGATGGTTTGTCTCTGTGGTGTTCTTTGGGATGTGCACTAGTAGGAGATCAAGAAGAGAACGGGGACAGCAAAATTATCTTTTTGAACGATTTAACCGCCATTTTATTGTACAACAGGTTTTATTCCATTATTATTTGTGGAGTAAAATCCGTTGTACAGTCAAATGGCGGTTATATCTTTGAAACAATTTTTTATGACTGTGGCTCCACACCAAAGTAAAATCGTTAGCAATATTAGCATTCTTAGCATTCCTGGAGTCGCCGATATCAGCTCAGGCAATTGTACTTGGTATACTTCGCTACCATCAGCATCAGAAATCCTGACACTAATAACACTTACATCAGCATGCCCCCCCCCCCCCCTCCCCCGTTCCCCTGTCGCCAGTGACGTTATGTATATGCGTCGATTTCTTCTGTCTGCCAGTTGTGTCAAGGCCTCGGAGCACCAACGGTGTGCAAGTTCAGAACTCCCACCCTTCGAGCAATCTTAATTTCATATGAGTGGATTGCGTGAGCGCCACCATTTATTCGCTGTCTGTACTTTGCCCAGCACGTAACGTCACCGGCAGCAACAGCCATCAGCCAGACAGAAGAAGTCTGCCAGCTTTTGCCAATCATTTTTGTTATTATCGAAGTCAGTTTGCGTGAGGGTAGCGGCTAACGTTATAAAGTTTCCTTGCAAAGCTCAAGAGAGCTACTGCATGTGTATTTCTTGCAGACATATTGACCTATTGCCATAAAATAACAACATTATGACATTCTCTTGTTGTTACTATCCAAAGTGCTGCTCCAGGCGGGTGTAAAATGAATATGCGTAACGGACAATACTGAACGCGAATATCAAAATCTGGCCCTGTCTGACTATCCCCTGAAGCAGATCTTAGGATCTCTTAATTGTGATATTATTTCCTCCTTCTTTCTCTTTCACATATAAATTACAACCTATACATAAATGAATGATTCAGAGAACTAGTAACTACTAAATGATAAATGTTGTTTCTGCTTATAAATTTATTGTAGATTAAAAACCACTTTTATTTATTTATTTATTTATTTATTGTTCCGTGGGACCAAATTAAGGAGAAGTCTCCATGGTCATGGAACGAGTCAATACATGAAATTATAACATGATATTAGAAACAGATAAAATGAAATATAAAAAAAGCATATCCAGGTGACAAGTTGTAGGTTTAAATGAAGAAAATCAACAATGTAACACTGGAATTTGCTTAATTTTTTAGCTCTTCCAGGAGCTCCTCGACAGAATAGAAGGAGTGAGCCATGAGCAAACTCTTCAGTTTAGACTTAAAAGAGTTTGGGCTACTGCTAAGATTTTTGAGTTCTTGCGGTAGCTTATTGAAAATGGATGCAGCAGAATACTGCACTCCTTTCTGCACAAGAGTCAAGGAAGTGCATTCTACATGCAGATTTGATTTCTGCCTAGTATTAACTGAGTGAAAGCTGCTAACTCTTGGGAATAGGCTAATATCGCTAACAACAAACGATATTAAAGAAAATATATACTGTGAGGGCAATGTCAGAATTCCCAGATTTTTGAATAGGGGTCGACAAGAGGTTCTCGAACTTACACCACATATAGCTCGAACAGCCCATTTTTGAGCCAAAAATACCCTTTTTGAATCAGAAGAATTACCCCAAAAAATAATACCATACGACATAAGCGTATGAAAATATGCGAAGTTGACTACTTTTCGTGTTGAAGTGTCACTTATTTCAGATACTGTTCTAATGGTAAATAAAGCAGCATTTAGCTTCTGAACAAGATCCTGGACATGGGCTTTCCACAACAGCTTACTATCTATCCGAACGCCTAGGAACTTGAACTGTTCCGTCTCGCTTATAATATGCCTATTCTGTCTGATCAAAATATCGGTTCTTGTTGAACTGTGAGTTAGAAACTGTAAAAACTGAGTCTTACTGTGATTTAGCATCAAATTATTTTCCACAAGCCACGAACTTATTTCATGAACTACATTATTTGTTACTGTTTCAGTATTACACACAGGATCCTTCACTATCAAGCTGGTGTCATCAGCAAACAGAAATATTTTTGAATCACCTGTAATACTAGAAGGCATATCATTTATATAAATAAGAAACAGCAGTGGCCCCAGCACCGACCCTTGGGGAACGCCCCACTTAACAGTGCCCCATTGGGACTGAACATCACTACCACTCAATATTGCGGAGAATTACCCTCTGCTTTCTGTTCTTAAAGTAAGAGGCGAACCAATTGTAAGCTACTCCCCTTACTCCATAATGGTCCAACTTCTGCAGTAATATTTTGTGGTCAACACAGTCAAAACCCTTCGTTAAATCAAAGAAAACACCTAGCGTTCGCAACCTTTTATTTAATCCGTCCAAAACCTCACAGAGAAAAGAGAATATAGCATTTTCAGTTGTTAAACCATTTCTGAAACAAAACTGAACATTTGACAGCAAATTATGTGAATTTAAATGCTCCAGAAACCTTGTATATACAACCTTCTCGATAACTTTAGCAAACACCGATGGCATAGAAATAGGTCTAAAATTGTCAACATTATCAATGTCTCCCTTTTTATAAAGTGGCTTCACTACCGAGTACTTTAATCGGTCAGGAAACCGACCTCTCCTAAAGGAAAAGTTACAGATATGGCTGAGAACTGGGCTAACATACATAGAACAATACTTCAGTATTCTGCTAGATACCCCGTCATATCCATGAGAGTTCTTAGTCTTTAGTGATTTAATTATTAACTCAATCTCCCTCTTGTCAGTATCATGGAGGAGCATTTCAGGTAACAGTGGTCAACACAGTCAAAACCCTTCGTTAAATCAAAGAAACCACCTAACGTTCGCAACCTTTTATTTAATCCGTCCAAAACCTCACAGAGAAAAGAGAATATAGCATTTTCAGTTGTTAAACCATTTCTAAAACAAAACTGAACATTTGACAGCAAATTATGTGAATTTAAATGCTCCAGTAACCTTGTATATACAACCTTCTCGATAACTTTAGCAAACACCGATGGCATAGAAATAGGTCTAAAATTGTCAACATTATCAATGTCTCCCTTTTTATAAAGTGGCTTCACTACCGAGTACTTTAATCGGTCAGGAAACCGACCACTCCTAAAGGAAAAGTTACAGATATGGCTGAGAACTGGGCTAACATACATAGAACAATACTTCAGTATTCTGCTAGATACCCCGTCATATCCATGAGAGTTCTTAGTCTTTAGTGATTTAATTATTAACTCAATCTCCCTCTTGTCAGTATCATGGAGGAGCATTTCAGGTAACAGTGGTCAACACAGTCAAAACCCTTCGTTAAATCAAAGAAACCACCTAACGTTCGCAACCTTTTATTTAATCCGTCCAAAACCTCACAGAGAAAAGAGAATATAGCATTTTCAGTTGTTAAACCATTTCTAAAACAAAACTGAACATTTGACAGCAAATTATGTGAATTTAAATGCTCCAGTAACCTTGTATATACAACCTTCTCGATAACTTTAGCAAACACCGATGGCATAGAAATAGGTCTAAAATTGTCAACATTATCAATGTCTCCCTTTTTATAAAGTGGCTTCACTACCGAGTACTTTAATCGGTCAGGAAACCGACCACTCCTAAAGGAAAAGTTACAGATATGGCTGAGAACTGGGCTAACATACATAGAACAATACTTCAGTATTCTGCTAGATACCCCGTCATATCCATGAGAGTTCTTAGTCTTTAGTGATTTAATTATTAACTCAATCTCCCTCTTGTCAGTATCATGGAGGAGCATTTCAGGTAACAGTCTCGGAACACTTTTTTCTAAGAGCGCTATATGATTCCCTGTTGGGACTAGGTTTCTATTTAGTTCACCTGCTTTATTCAGAAAGTGATTATTAAATACTGTACATATATGCGACTTATCAGTAACACGGACATTCCCACTACGCACTGATTCTATATCCTCGACCTGTCTCTGCCGACCAGCCACTTCCTTTACGACTGACCATATGGTTTTAATTTTATCCTGAGACTTAGCTATTCCATCTGCATACCACATACTTTTTGCCTTCCTGATAACATTTTTAAGCACCTTACAATACTGTTTGTAATGGGCTGCTGCATTTAGATTTTGACTGTTTCTAACGTTTTGATGTAACTGCCATTTTGTTCTACAAGATATTCTTATCCCTCTAGTCAGCCACCCAGGCTGCCTTTATATTACAAATGTTCATATTTCCTAACTAATACAAATAACGCGAGATGACACATCATTAGCGTACCCAAACACTAGAAGACACTACTTTCAGAGATGATCTGCAGTGGTGTGCAACCTCAGTGGAAATGTGATCACAGCTTTTTAGCCTTATAGCCCTAATAAGCCGAAGCATTTAGCAATACCACCGTATGCACTGCGTCCGATGTGTCGGAGTGATGTTTCTCGTACACGTCTGAGATGATGGAAGAATTCCAGTTTCAAAATAAACTCTTTCAAACACTAGGGCAGCAGAAGCCGGTCCTCTGACTGGTATACTCTAATACTGTCTTCTCCTCTCTGTGCTCTACAGACAAGAAAGAGCGAACTCCCAGCCACAAGGACGGAATTCAGATAACGTCTCTACGTGAGTATAGACAGATGAAATGCTCTCAATCATTGAACGCTGCCTACTCAACAATGACTACCTACCTGGAGGCGAAGTCCAGAACCGTATAAGTTCGCAACAGTACAGTGCCTAAAAGTCTTGGCGCAAATGACCACTGTAGTTGTGCGCCCTAAAACCACAAAAAAAGTTCTAACTATAGAATCTCCTGAGACCAAAGACAACAAGTCCGTCTGTACCAACAAAAGCTGATACTAAGCGACCGTCAAACAACACGGACGCCCAAAATGGAAGACTCTTTCTCTCCACTGCTGGCTTCCGAATAAAGCTCGGCTCCCCTCCCTTGTAACTGCAGAAAGCGAATCATATTCTCAAAACCACGATATGTTCTCCCTCTCTACAGATTCTTCCAAACGCCGACCAACCATATTTTGGTCTTTTGTCGTCCAGTGCGGAAAGTTTGCGAGGAAATAGCTATACCCGTTAACTATGAAATCATGCAATGGTACGCTTCTCAGAGTAAAAATCCTCGGAAATAACCCAGCCTGCGTGATTTCCGAAGTAAGGCTTCCGGGTTCCTCTTTGCTGCGTCTAAGATCTTCAGAGTTACCGGTTATCCTTCCGGCCTAGCTACAATACCGGCCACCCACCACTTTATTGTGATTCAGCGCTCACTTGCCCCGACCGTCTGGGTAGGGCTACTTCCTCTGTTAAGCAGGACCAACGCACGTGTATGGGCTTTTCCACCCAGGGCCTCAGTTATGCCTGCCATTTCATTTCCACTGGCGTTAGTGTAGGCAATCATTCGTTACGCCGTTTTGATAGTAAAGACAATCCATCACCTTTCATGCAGTGAGCATTAGCAACTACACTCCTGGAAATTGAAATAAGAACACCGTGAATTTATTGTCCCAGGAAGGAGAAACTTTATTGACACATTCCTGGGGTCAGATACATCACATGATCACACTGACAGAACCACAGGCACATAGACACAGGCAACAGAGCATGCACAATGTCGGCACTAGTACAGTGTATGTCCACCTTTCGCAGCAATGCAGGCTGCTATTCTCCCAAGGAGACGATCGTAGAGATGCTGGATGTAGTCCTGTTGAACGGCTTGCCATGCCATTTCCACCTGGCACCTCAGTTGGACCAGCGTTCGTGCTGGACGTGCAGACCGCGTGAGACGACGCTTCATCCAGTCCCAAACATGCTCAATGGGGGACAGATCCGGAGATCTTGCTGGCCAGGGTAGTTGACTTACACCTTCTAGAGCACGTTGGGTGGCACGGGATACATGCGGACGTGCACTGTCCTGTTGGAACAGCAAGTTCCCTTGCCGGTCTAGGAATGGTAGAACGATGAGTTCGATGACGGTTTGGATGTACCGTGCACTATTCAGTGTCCCCTCGAGATCACCAGTGGTGTACGGCCAGT
The DNA here is from genome assembly GCF_021461385.2 of Schistocerca piceifrons. Lineage (NCBI taxonomy): Eukaryota > Metazoa > Arthropoda > Insecta > Orthoptera > Acrididae > Schistocerca > Schistocerca piceifrons. Next base: position 483,747,963 of record NC_060143.1, on the reverse strand, counting down.
GTAGGAGATCGCTCCCCACACCATGATGCCGGGTGTTGGCCCTGTGTGCCTCGGTCGTATGCAGTCCTGATTGTGGCGCTCACCTGCACGGCGCCAAACACGCATACGACCATCATTGGCACCAAGGCAGAAGCGACTCTCATCGCTGAAGACGACACGTCTCCATTTGTCCCTCCATTCACGCCTGTCGCGACACCACTGGAGGCGGGCTGCACGATGTTGGGGCGTGAGCGGGAGACGGCCTAACGGTGTGCGGGAGCGTAGCCCAGCTTCATGGAGACGGTTGCGAATGGTCCTCGCCGATACCCCAGGAGCAACAGCGTCCCTAATTTGCTGGGAAGTGGCGGTGCGGTCCCCTACGGCACTGCGTAGGATCCTACGGTCTTGGCGTCCATCCGTGCGTCGCTGCGGTCCGGTCCCAGGTCGACGGGCACGTGCACCTTCCGCCGACCACTGGCGACAACATCGATGTACTGTGGAGACCTCACGCCTCACGTGTTGAGCAATTCGGCGGTACGTCCACCCGGCCTCCCGCATGCCCACTATACGCCCTCGCTCAAAGTCCGTCAACTGCACATACGGTTCACGTCCACGATGTCGCGGCATGCTACCAGTGTTAAAGACTGCGATGGAGCTCCGTATGCCACGGCAAACTGGCTGACACTGACGGCGGCGGTGCACAAATGCTGCGCAGCTAGCGCCATTCGACGGACAACACCGCGGTTCCTGGTGTGTCCGCTGTGCCGTGCGTGTGATCATTGCTTGTACAGCCCTCTCGCAGTGTCCGGAGCAAGTATGGTGGGTCTGACACACCGGTGTCAATGTGTTCTTTTTTCCATTTCCAGGAGTGTATTTACAAGGTGTACATGACAATCCCCCCCCCAGTGAGCATTAGCAACTATTTACAATGTGTACATGACGATCTCCCCCATGAACCATGGACCTTGCCGTTGGTGGGGAGGCTTGCGTGCTTCAACGATGCAGATAGCCGTACCGTAGGTGCAACCACAACGGAGGGGTATCTGTTGAGAGGCCAGACAAACGTGTGGTTCCTGAAGGAGGGGAGCAGCCTTGCAGGGGTAACAGTCTGGATGATTGACTGATCTGTCCATGTAACACTAACCAAAACGACCTTGCTGTGCTGGTACTGCGAACAGCTGAAAGCAAGGGGAAACTACAGCCGTAATTTTTCCCGAGGGCACGCAGATTTACTGTATGGTTAAATTATGATGGCGTCATCTTGGGTAAAATATTCCGGAAGTAAAATAGTCCCCCATTCGGATCTCAGGGCGGGGACTACTCAAGAGGATGTCGTTATCAGGAGAAAGAAAACTGGCGTTCTACGGATCGGAGCGTGGAATGTCAGATCCCTTAATCAGGCAGGTAGGTTAGAAAATTTGAAAAGGGAAATGGATAGGTTAAAGTTAGAAATAGTGGGAATTAGTGAAGTTCGGTGGCAGGAGGAACAAGACTTTTGGTCAGGTGAATACAGGGTTATAAATACAAAATCAAATAGGGGTAACGCAGGAGTAGGTTTAATAATCAATAAAAAAAATAGGAGTTCGGGTAAGCTACTACAAAGAGCATAGTGAACGCATTATTGTAGCCAAGATAGACACGAAGCCCACGCCTACTACAGTAATACAAGTTTATATGCCAACTAGCTCTGCAGATGATGAAGAAATTGATGAAATGCATGATGAGATAAAAGAAATTATTCAGGTAGTGAAGGAAGACGAAAATTTAATAGTCATGGGTGACTGGAATTTGACAGTAGGAAAAGGAAGAGAAGGAAACGTTGTAGGTGAATATGGATTGGGGCTAAGAAATGAAAGAGGAAGCCGCCTGGTAGAATTTCGCACAGAGCATAACTTAATCATAGCTAACACTTGGTTAAAGAATCATGGAAGAAGGTTATAGACATGGAAGAACCCTGGACATACTTGAAGGTTTCAGATAGATTATATAAGGGTAAGACAGAGATTTAGGAACCAGATTTTAAATTGTAAGACATTTCCAGGGACAGATGTTGGCTCTGACCACAATCTATTGGTTATGAACTGTAGGTTAAAACTGAAGAAACTACATAAAGGTGGTAATTTAAGGAGATGGGATCTGGATAAACTGACTAAACCAGAGGTTGTACAGAGTTTCAGGGAGAGCATAAGGGAACAATTGACGAGAATGGGGGAAAGAAATACAGTAGAAGAAGAATGGGTAGCTTTGAGGGATGAAGTAGTGAAGGCAGCAGAGGATCCAATAGGTAAAAAGACGAGGGCTAGTAGAAACCCTTGGGTAACAGAAGAAGTATTGAATTTAATTGATGAAAGGAGAAAATATAAAAATGCAGTAAATGAAGAAGGCAAAAAGGAATACAAACGTCTCAAAAATGAGATCGACAGGAAGTGCAAAATGGCTAAGAAGAGATGGCTAGAGGACAAATGTAAGGATGTAGAGGCTTATCTCACTAGGGGTAAGATAGATACTGCCTACAGGAAAATTAAAGAGACCTTTGGAGAAAAGAGAACCACTTGTATGAATATCAAGAGCTCAGATGGAAACCCAGTTCTAAGCAAAGAAGGGAAAGCAGAAAGGTGGAAGGGGTATATAGAGGGTCTATACAAGGGCGATGTACTTGAGGACAATATTATAGAAATGGAAGAGGATGTAGATAAAGATGAAATGGGAGATATGATACTGCGAGAAGAGTTTGACAGAGCACTGAAAGACCGGAGTCGAAATACGATACAGGACAGACAAGACAACACAGAGAAAATTCAGAACACAGGAGAAACCCACAGATAAATTCAACAAATCAGAGATAAATAAACTAACATGCAACACTTGTCAATCAGTATACACATGACAAACATGCAGGAACCTTAAAATAAGATACTCAGAACATCCTCAGAGTCCTAAAAAGTAACTGCAACCATAGCACATTTGCTGACCACCTAGTAGCCCATAACCACCACCCAGCTACAATAGCAGGAGATTTAAAAGTACTGTCCAGCCACAGCTTGTACTACAGACTGATAATAGAAGAGAACTTCCACATACCGGAGGCAATAGCAGAAGGCAAACAAGTTTTGAATAAAAACACTACACTCTGTACAGGCACAACATTTAACACATTAAAGGAACTTTACACACACACACACACACACACACACACACACACACACACACACACACACGCACGCACGCACACACACACACACACACACACACACACACAGAAAACGAGGGAGAAAGTAAACAAAATTCAAATTCGGCGCCAAACTAAGCCGGAACAAATGAACGCCGACGGGATTAGGCAACACAAAAACATAGTGCTCACTGCGTTTTTTGAAGTATAAAGGCGTTTATAAAGAACGAAATTACACAAATTATTCAATATGAATGTGCAGTGTTCTCGGAATGTAAAACAAAGAGGATCAGCCACAACAAAACGTGAGAGAAACAAATATAAAAGGCCCCGGTTGTAGACAACATTCCATTAGAACTACTGACAGTCCTGGGAGAGTCAGTCCTGACAAAACTCTACCATCTGGTGAGCAAGATGTATGAGACAAGCGAAATACCCTCAGACTTCAAGAAGAATACAATAATTCCAATCCCAAAGAAAGCAGGTGTTGTCAGATGTGAAAATTACTGAACTATCAGTTTAATAAGTCACGGGTACAAAATACTAACGTGAATTCTTTACTGACGAATGGAAAAACTAGTAGAAGCCGACCTCGGAGAAGAAATATTGGAACACGTGAGGCAATACTGACCCTACGACTTATCTTAAAAGAAAGATTAAGGAAAGGCAAACCTACGTTTCTTGCATTTGTAGACTTGGAGAAAGCTTTTGACAATGTTGACTGGAATACTCTCTTTCAAATTCTGAAGCTAGCAGGGGTAAAATACAGGGAGCGAAAAGCTATTTACAATTTGTACAGAAACCAGATGGCAGTTATAAGAGTCGAGGGACATCAAAGGGAAGCAGTGGTTTGGGAGGGAGTGAGACAGGGTTGTAGCCTCTCCCCGATGTTATTCAATCTTTATATTGAGCAAGCAGTGAAGGAAATAGAAGAAAAATTTGGAGTAGGTATTAAAATCATGGAGAAGAAATAAAAACTTTGAGGTTTTGCCGATGACATTGTAATTCTGTCAGAGACAGCAGAGGACTTGGAAGAGCAGTTGAACGGAATGGATAGTGTCTTGAAAGGAGGATATAAGATGAACATCAACAAAAGCAAAACGAGGATAATGGAATGTAGTCGAATTAAGTCAGGTGATGCTTAGGGAATTATATTAGGAAATGAGACACTTAAAGTAGTAAAGGAGTTTTGCTATTTGGGAGCAAAATAACTGATGATGGTCGAAGTAGAGAGGATGTAAAATGTAGACTGGTAATGGCAAGGAAAGCGTTTCTGAAGAAGAGAAATTTGTTAACATCGAGTATAGATTTAAGCGTCAGGAAGACGTTTCTGAAAGTATTTGTATGGAGTGTAGCCATGTGTGGAAGTGAAACATGGACGATAAATAGTTTAGACAAGAAAAGAATAGAAGCTTTCGAAATGTGGTGCTACAGAAGAATGCTGAAGATTAGATGGGTAGATCACATAACTAATGAGGAAGTATTGAATAGGATTGGGGAGAAGAGAAGTTTGTGGCACAACGTGACTAGAAGAAGGGATCGGTTGGTAGGACATGTTCTTAGGCATCAAGGGAGGAGAATGGAAAAGATCTAGTGGACAAATCGCATAAAAAAGACGATGTACTGCGAAGAGTAGGAGAGAAGAGAAGTACTCTGCGTACAATTGTTCGGAGAAAGGCCAACTCGATTGGACATGTACTTAGACACAGGGGACTCATACATGATGTCATCGAAGGGAAACTCAGAGGAAACGCAGGACGAGGAAAAAGAAGAATTCGACATCTGGACGACATGAAAGATGGAAGGGGATACAACAGACTGAAGGAAGAAGCTGAAGACAGGAAACAGAGGAATCACAAATTCTCTGTACGAAGACATGGACCTGCCACTAGGCAGAATACTACATAATAAATAATAATCACATCAAAGAAAATAATGTGCCACATGAAGTCAATATATCATTTAAAGTGAGAAAAGCCGCATGAAAGTCACTTGTGGCTTAGGGTGCTTATCATTTAAATTGATTTCGGGTCACTTGTGCTAGAGAAAAAATGCTAAATTGAACAGATACCCACATTTAGCGCAGAAAATTACAAATCTGATACTACGATAAACAACTCGATTGAAACGAAACTAAAAATGGGTTCGGCATTATGTATTCTCAATATGTTGCATATCAGAATGTGCTCTCCACATTGTGCACTAGAGAAAAGACCGAATAACTACTTAATTATAGCGTATGCCAAGCCAGCATGCCTGCAACACTAAACGAACGACAAGCCATAAGTAGTGGGATAGAATAGAACCCATTTCAGCTTTGAGCTGCATGACCAGTACCAGAAAAACTACCATCTCGCGTTCCAATTGCCTGACTGGGGTTAAAAAACCTTAGTGTCTCAGAAGAGACAACTGCTTACTCACCCTAGCAAACACGCGTAGCACCTGTGCTTTTCAGCAGACACACTGATCTACAACCCGACAAAACAAGTGACAAATACAGTGTGTACTGGAAATTCAGGAGGAATAGAAAGTGGCGCATCATTAAGTAGCCGCCTTTCAATGTCAAATTAATAAATACTGAAATGCCTTATTGCCACCCTACACTTGACAGCAAAAATGTGGCCGACGGTAATCAGGACGAGAGGTGAACTTCTCTACGGCACAGACGCGAATGGCTCCCAACGTAATAGTTTGTCAGCCTTCATCAGAGACACCTTGAAGAGAAAATATTAGGCGAAAATGGTCTTGTCAGAATGTTCAAATGTGTGTGAAATCTTATGGGACTTAACTACTAAGGTAATCAGTCCCTAAGCTTACACTACTTAACCTCAACTATCCTAAGGACAAACAAACACACCCATGCCCGAGGGAGGACTCGGACCTCCGCCGGGACCAGCCGCACAGTCCATGACTGCAGCGCCTTAGACCACTCGGCTAGTCACGCGCGGCGGGTCTTGACAGTATGACACACACACACACACACACACCAGTAAGACACAAAAAATTTTTGCATATGGAGCGCGTCTCCTGAAGAGGAGTATTCTATACGCATACCAGCAAAACACAAAAACTTCTCAAAAACTTGAATATCTTTGTTAATGACCTATAGAGCAGAGTGGATGATGTTACTTTATCCAATTGGTATTTATTATTTTGTCCCTACGCCATTATCAAGTAGTCAGTTATTTAACACAATAGAATTCTCTCAAACGCAGCATGTTATGACAAATAGCTGACCACCTGATAAAGACCTGGCAACCGAAAATACAGCATAGGCCGTAACTTACGAAGTTGTCAAAAATGCGTTCGGTGCAATAATACTAAGCCGGCCGGTGTGGCCGAGCGGTTCTAGGCGCTTCAGTCTGGAACTGCGCTACCGCTACGGTCCCAGGTTCGAATCCTGCCTCGGGCATGGATGTGTGTGATGTCCCTAGGTTAGTTAGGTTTAAGTAGTTCTAAGTTCTAGGGGACTGACGACCTCAGATGTTAAGTCCCATAGTGCTCAGAGCCATTTGAACCAATAATACTAAACAAATAAATTTAGAGTTCAACGAACCTACAAAAGATGCTGTAAGTGGTTTCCATGCTGTCCTTAACAAACATTGCATCTTCTCAATACCGATTTACAAATTTTGTCACAAAGCTTCCGACGCTGCAGGTTTTTCAATTTTGATTGGGTTCTTTCCATCAAATGCTCAGCATCACGAATCTTGACGGAATAAAACTAATTTTTGAGCATGCCCCATACTGAAAATACCGAGGATGTGATATCTGTGGAGACAGCATTTCATTTGGAAATTTTTAGATGTGTCCGAAAGAAAAGACACCATTTTTGATCCACTGTAGTACATAATACGGGGTGACACATGGGAGACGGACGGTTTTGAACTGCGTAGTACTGAGGGCACAGTGGTGGGAGGTGGTCGTGGTGGGGATAGTTCTGATCCACACAAGACGCCATTTCATTTACTCAGTCACTATGGAGCAGTGGGACTTGCAACGTCGAGTGTTTGTCTACGACAGTTTCGTGAAAAGTGGTGAGTCTATTATTGCTATGTAGCGATTGTTTCGTGCGCGGTTTAATGTCGGTCGACATGGAGCTGTTCCGAGCCGTAACACAATTCTCAGATGGGTGGAAAACTTCAGATCAACTGGAAACATACTGGATAAGAAGCATCCTGGCCCGAGACGCAGAGTACCGACACCAGAAAATGTTGAAAGGGTAAGGCAAGCGGCAGTCAGAAGCCCAGGACGGTCAGCTAGACATCATGCTAGTGAGTTACGAATCAATCGTGAATCGCTTAGACGAATTTTGCATAAAGAATTAAAATTCCATCCCTACAAAATGCTCATTGTCTAACAACTTAAGAAAACTGATTTTGCTGTACGAGAAGACTTCACTTACAGAATGCAAGTGATTTTGGGATCGAATGAAAATGCAATTTTATTGATGAGCGGTGAAGCTCATTTTCATTTAAACGGGACCGTCAATAAGCAAAACCTACGTTACTGGGCTCCAGACCATCCACACCTTATCCACCAGCGTCCTCTACACTCAGAAAAAGTAGCAGTCTAGTGTGCTCTTGGCTCTGTTGGCATTATTGGACTTTTTTTTTTTAAGAGAATGGGGCCACCGTTACTGTTAATTCGGTTCGTTACGTTCGTATGCTTGAAACATTCTTGAAACCAGAACTAAGAAGACGACGAATCCCTGTAAAACGCGTTTGGTTCCAGCACGATGGGGCAACATCGCACATCGCAAACACTTCAATGACAGTTCTTAGACGCATGTTTCCTGGCCGGATTATCTCACATTTTGGCAATGTTCCTTGGTCTCCCAGGTCTCCCGACTTGTCAGTATGTGACTTTTTTCTGTGGGGGTACCTTAAGAACTGTGTGTACAACCACAAACCACGAAATTTGGATGAGTTGAAGAATTCAATCATTCAAGAAATTGCTACCAACCCTGTAGAGATTTTAGTCCGTGTGATGGAGGATTTTGAGAAGAGACTTGAGTCCTGCATTCGAAATGATAGACATCACCTTGACGACATTATTTTTCACAAATAACTTGGTTGACTAAAATGGCAAATAATGATCTTTGATTTCGTGTAAATAAACATGCATTAATTTTAAAGTTGGCTGAGTATTATTTCATTAAAAAGCGTCCGTCTCCCGTGTGTCACCCTGTTCATGATGAAAAGAAGTAAATTATGACATTGGCTATAACTGGGTATTGAAATGAATTCAGTGGCGACAAGTGAGAATTTGTGTCAGACAGGGATTTCCCGCTTTATGCGAGCGGTCGCGACGGAATGCATGCTCGGATGGGCGAAGCTGGTAAGGCGACCTCTTGCGTAAAGCGGGAAATACGGGTTCGAGTCCCCGTCCAGCACAAATTTTCATCGCCATGAAATTCATTTCAGTACCCAATAGTGGTCGATCTCAGAATTTATTTCATTTCATCATGCGTATATATGGCACCAGGATGATGTATGGTGCGTGTAACTGAAAACAAGTCCAAAAGGACAGACACCACATATATAAATATATACGTCTTTAATAGCCATTAAGATCATTTCAGTACAGATACACTCTCTCTCCTCCTGAATTCTTGCGGGAATCCAGAGTGATGCAGTGAGTAATGAATATGGTGGGCAGGGGTGCTACTTATGTAATGTGCGACACGTTGGGAATTTGGGTCGAACGGAAAGCGTCCTCTGCTAGGCGAAGCTGTTAAGACGACCGCTCGCGAAAGCTTGGAAATCCGGGTTCGAGTCTCTATCCAGCATAAATTTTCGCTTCTCGCCGACGAATTAACTTCAGTGCCCAACTACAGCTCCATAATGTGGGGGTGCCCCATCTTGTTGCTATATCAGTTCCTCATTAACCGGCAGTAGATATTCAGAAAGTGAGCTATTTTCCAGTTCTAACAGCACTTATAGAAGCGGATCAAGTAATTTACAGAACAAACAGTACTGTTAAAAACGGCCCAATTAGTTCACCGCTGAAAATACCTGCCCATACACTCACGCCAGGACAGTTTAACTCTGTCTCGGGGGATTCGTAGAATCCCAGAAGACACAGTTGTGGCTTTACTCTGCCCTTCACCTTAAAAGTCATTTCGTCTCAAAGAATGCTTTAGTAAAATTTAGGATCGGTTTCTAGTCTGTTTGCGTACAACTTGCATAATTCTATATGCAGGTCTGGCTAACCCTCATTTAGGTCTTAAACGGAAGTAGACCTATATGGTCTCAATTTCAGCTTTTTCTAAAACCTTCATAGGCTTTTTCTTGCTGTTCCATACTCCTTCAACACTTTTCTTTGACATTCAGTTGGTGGTTGTACAAAACATTGCATGAAAATATTAAGATTCTGTTCTCTAGTAACAGATTTAGACCACCCTGAATGAAGAAGCTCCATTACAGACCCAGTCTATTCAAATATTGATTTTTTTTTTTTTTTTTTTTTTTTTTTTTTTTTTGCGGAAGAGGCTGGACCCCAAGGAAGCCGTAAAACCACCGTAAGTATGGTCGTTTTTGTGACATGGTTCAAATGGCTCTCAGCACTATGGGACTTAATATCTGAGGTTGCCAATCCCCTAGAACTCAGAACTACTTAAACCTAACTAACCTAAGGGCATCACACACATCCATACCCGAGGCATGCGACCGTAGCAGCAGCGCGCTTCCGGACTGAAACGCCTAGAACCGCTCGGCCACAGCGGACGGCTCATCTTTCTGCCATGTTTGCAGTATAAATACCTGCAGTTCTGTAGTTAACTTTCTATTTATTGTTTCTCGGATAAAAATAGACAACAAACCTCAAAGAGCTTGACGCAACTGACTTAGGGGTACGACACACCAATCTTCATAACTGAACTATTACCACGCTAGTCAAAACAAAGGCTAAACCCGTCGGCACATGACGTTAATAAAGAGAGACCCACAGGATGATCAGGTTAACGTGATTTTGCGTTCTCATCGCTCTCCAGCAAAGGTTGTCGGCATTATTTGGCTCGCAAGACAATACGACTTTTTAACGAAAATGGACGAGCGTACAATTCCTATGTTATCTCTATCACAACGCACATTCCCTTCCTTGTCTATATGCTTGACATGTTGTTCTGTCTGTGGTGCAAAACCAAAACTTCAATATCTTGGAACACGTTTTAAGAGAGAAAGGAAAAATACATGTCCGGTCAGTAGGGATATCAGCTTTTAAAGTTCAACAAATCGAACAAACTCCACCTGACAGAGAACGCACTTATATTTACGTTGTATCAGATACAGGATATTCCAGAAATCATTTCTATTATTTTCGTAAGGTAGTCCCACAACCTGTTTGGACAAACAGGGTGAAAAAAAATTAGATACGACAAGACTCGAACACTATTCCGACATTGTGCGACTGCCCACTACGTGAAGCTATACTTCTGTCGTGGGCGTCTTCATATTTCATCACAGCCTTCTGGAGGCTTTAACTGCCGAAATGTTATTAATTTACACCTAATTACAGCAAATTCTAAGAAGAACGACATGTTTTCCAGGAAATTTCAATGTACCGTTGCGTTGCCGATCGCCGCGGAGCAGCAGTCGTGGCATGTGCACACACGTGTTCGCAACCACACCAACAGCTGCAGTCTGCCTGCCATGGATGCAACCGGTTTCGACGTCGAATTGTTTATTGAAGAAGTGAACACATACGCAGAAATATGGGATGCTTCTCGCAAGGAGTATCACGATCGAGTTAAAAAGAGAGCCGCTTGGTTTCAAGTGTGTGAAGAGTTTTGTGAGGATTTTCCTGCGAAACGGGATCAGGAGGAAAATGATTTAGGTAAGTAACATCGTTAAACTATTTTGTGTTTGTGTTCTAGTGGTGGCGCTTTTGTTCGAATGTGGGCATTCAAAACTTGAAATAGCGCTAAGCAACAAATGCCTTGTGCTCACTGGCGAGAGCCCATCACCTCAGTGAACATATCTCCAATTAATAATGGAAGTTTAAAATAAATTTTGTTACATTAGCTTTATTGTATTGCAGCCACAAACTACATAATTACAGAAATTTCAATAGTGACATAAATGAAATCATCTTTCACATTCGACAATACATTGCTTCACTGTTCACTGTGATTGATACCGATCAGATTTAAATACATTTGTTTTGCCATGGTATTTTTCCAGTATCGTTTATGAAGTAATCAGAGAAAACATTTGTTCTAGGAACAATTGAACTTCCTCCTTGTGTTGTTGGAACTTCATTGCCCAGATCACATAGGCCCTGTATGCTTAAAGTGTCTCCAAAGTTCAAGCCATCTCTGGATCGACAGTAGTTGTGAAGGACACAGCAACATTTGATGATGCTAACAGTGAATTTCAGCTTAACATTGATAGGTCTGTGAAATATTCGCCATTTATTCGTCAGAATACCAAATGCGCACTCCACATATCTTCGAGCACGGCTTAAGCGGTAGTGAAAGATGCGTTTCTTGTAGGAGAGGAAAGTTCCGGTGTACGGTCTCATGACGAAATTAGACAGAGAAAACGCTTCAGTCCCCAATAACGTAAAGGGCACAGAAGGTTCTGTAGTCCCTGGTAGAGGTTGTCCTTTTGGTAGGCTTGCTCGGCCACTTTCTAGTAGTTTTTTCAAATGTGTGTGAAATTTTATGGGACTTAACTGCTAAGGTCATCAGTCCCTAAGCTTACACACCACTTAACCTAAATTATCCTAAGGACAAACACAGACATCCATGCCCGAGGGAGGACTTGAACCTCCGCCGGGACCAGCCGCACAGTCCATGACTGCAGCGCCTTAGACCGCTCGGCTAATCCCGCGCGGCTCTAGTAGTTTATACAGCTCAGAGTTTTCGAAGATAGTGCTGTCCGATTCTCTACCACGAAATCCAACTTCAATATAGTTGAACAAACTATACTGAAACTACGAACAGAACTACAGAATGGAATTTCTTATAGTTGTAGAACTGAGAACCACTGAAATCTTGTTTAACCATTCTCACGTGCTTGCCATCTAAGGCACCTAAGAAGTTCGGGAAGTCTGCATGCTTTTCAAACCTCTTGGCATTTTTCAGACACCTTTCTTCTGTAAATTTTGGTATACACTCTTCAAGCAAGACTTCCCACACAGCTTTGCAAACTTTCCTTGCTATTTTACAGTGTTGTGTGACCGATTCTGTATTGATAATGTAGGTCAATGAGATTGCAGCCACTACCCAGGTATCTGCAAAAGATCAATATTAATAATATTAATAATAATTATAATAATACTCTGTCTTTCCCGAGTGGGGTTGTTGGTACCCCCATCGGGCGCCTCCCCGGGTGGCGGATAGGGGAAAGCTTCCTAGATATAGGTGGTACTGGGGAAATGAAATACCCAGGGCGGACCAAAAACCAATAAACCCAGTGGTGTCCGTTCAGCATCTGGCGGCCAGTGGCCAGCGTCTGTTCTTCTAGTTGAGGTGGCTGCACAAAATCTTCTCGAACTCAAAAATCGAGTCGTGTACCTGTGGTCTCAACAGAGATCACCACAAAAACTAAAATTTAACTTGAACGCATGATGGAAAAGACGACGACAGAGTCACTACCCCAGGCACCAGTCGATCGACTGGATTCACCTGATCATCGGATTCTGGAGGATCAGGGACACCACGCGGAGAAGAATCGGAGCTTCTCAAAAACTCCTCACACTCTCAAAACGAAACGTAAAAATTTTATTGGTACAATTAATGTGAACACCCTCACTAAAACAGGCAAATTAAAACAACTTACCAACGCAATGGAAAAATTTAAACTGAAAATCACTGCACTGCAAGAGACAAGATTCACAGATGAAGGACACTTTAACACAGAGAATTACAGGATCTACAAGGGCAAACCTGCCATAAAAGTAAGAGACAAACTACCACTTTTCGGAACAGGATTCGCCGTACACACTTCCGTACCCGACTCAGTTATTGACTTCACGTCTCCCAATGAAAGAGTCTCCCTGTTATCAGTAAAATCAGCTAATAAAGCATACACTCTGATCAATGTGCACGCCCCCACAAATCACCACAATAAAATCTACCCTGAAACAGTGGACAATTTCTGGGAAATACTAGAAGAAACAACAAATAAAGTACGTAGGCACCATGTGAAAATCTTAGTAGGCGATTTTAACGCACAATTAGGGAAGGAAAAAAAATTCAAAGATACCACTGGACCCCACACCAAACACAAACGTACCAACAAGAATGGTGAAAAACTAATCGACTTCTGCAGAAACTTTGGACTCAAAATAATGAGTACCCAGTTTCAAAAACCTGCACGTAAATTAACCACATGGAGATCACCCAGTCTTAGACAGGGTGAATACCAAATAGACCATGTCGCAATTTCCAAAGAAAACATAAAAGAAATTCAAAACATCGGGACCCGCAAAGGTGTCTTTGAATCAGTTCATCATCTTCTCCAAATAAAAACAAAATTCCAACCCAACAGAATGCTAAAAAGGCCACCCAAAAGTACCAAACGAGATCCGGAATATCTGCAACTCAACAAAGAAAAAATCATCATGCAAATTAATCAAGAAAAATCAACAGACTGGAAGAAACTAACAGAGAAAATTCAGGAAGCCCTCAAATTAGGACAAACCCCTCGCAACAGGAAACATCGCTGGTGGAATGCAACCTGTGATGAGGCAGTCGACAACCGAATAACTGCATGGAAAAAATTTAGCAGTCACAAAACTGAAGAAAACTGGGAGAACTTTCTTAAAACCCAAAAAAAGACCTCAAAAATAATTAGAAAAGAAAAACGGGGATATGACAACAACAGACTCTCTGAAATCCAGCAGGATTTCATCAAAAATAATACAAGAAATTTTTATAAGACTTTCAGAGAAAACTTACAGGGATACCAAGCGCCTAACTTGTGCTTCAAGAAACCCGATGGCTCTTTGGAAACCAACACGAAAAATAACTGCAAAATCTCAGCCCAATATTTCAGTTCCCTCCTCAACTGCGAACCACCCCAAGAAAAACTTGTCTTCTCATCTCCAGTATTCACACACCCAGACTCACATGCCCCGGATCTTGAAGAAATTATGGAGATAGTCAAGCAGTTGAAAAATAACAAAGCACCAGGAGAAGATGGGATCATTGCTGAGTTCTGAAAATTAAACGATCCTATACTTATGCAGAAATTACACCATATAATGTCAGACATATGGATAACAGAGCAGATACCAGAGGACTGGAAATGCGCTCTAATTCACCCGCTACACAAAAAGGGCGACAAGACAGACATGAACAATTACAGAGGAATTTTCCCGCTCCCAGTCGCTTACAAAATCCTTTCCAAAGCGCTTTTAAACGGGATAGAATCCCAAGCAGATACACTAATTGGTGAATACCAGGCCGGATTCAGAAAAGGACGCTCATATGCGGAACAGATCTAGTGCTTAAAGACAATATTACAAATGAGGAAATGCAGAAACACAGTAGTTACATTCATCGACTTCAGGAAAGCATATGATTCAGTGGACCGTGGAACCCTGTTTAAAATCATGGAAGAATTTGGGATCGACCGAAAGACACGAAAAATCACAGAACAGACACTTACAGGAACAACGGCCAAGGTGAAATTCATGGGCGAAGTATCAGAACCCTTCGAAATCAAATCTGGAGTCCGACAGGGGGACTGACTATCCCCAATCCTTTTCAATGTTGTTCTAGAAAAGATAATGAGGGAATGGGAACCTCACGTAAAGGGTATCCAAATTGGTATCAAGAAAGAGAACCGAATTAAAGTCAAGTGCCTTGCTTTCGCTGACGATATTGCAATTATCACCAATAACAGAACAGAAGCGATTCACGCAGTGGAAAAACTACATGAAATTTCACAAAAAACCGGACTACAGATATGAAAAAACCCAATATATGGAAAGGCAGCCAGAAAATAAATCCCCTTTAATTACAAAATATGGTAAAATTGCACAAGTCTGCCATTTTAAATACCTCGGTGAAACTATACAGTCCTCAGGATTAAACCGAATTGCCAATGAACAAAGAATCACCAAGCTCCACAAGGCCTACAAGCTAACGTGGACGCATTACAACAAGAAGTGCATTTCGACAGACGCAAAATTAAGGCACTATACAACAGTGATTCTTCCAGAAGCAATCTATGCAACTGAAACAATGGTGATTGATGGTCATTCAAAAATTAAGGAAATAGAAAAGCAGGAAAGAAAAATTCTCAGGAAGATTTACAGTCCAATCAACAAAAATGGCATTTGGATGAAGAGACCACAAAACGAACTCTATAGAAAGATCAACATAGTAACAGATGAAATCAGAAAGCGCCGAGCCAAATTTTATACACACATCTACAGGATGGAAGACTCCAGAACAGCAAAGAAATTATTCAATATTATAACAAGGAGTAAATGTGGCACAGAATGGCTGAAAGAAGTCCAGAGGGATCTACAGCAGATCAACATAAAAAATCTCGAAGATCGCACCGAGTGCCGGCATAAAATCACAAGTGTGAAGTTTGGGGAAAGACCATCGCGTCAGCCTGGTAAAAAATGGACAGAGGAACGGAAGAAGGAGCATTCTGAGAGGATGAGGAGGTTTTGGGAAGCAAAGAAGAAAAACATCCGAAGATGAAATTATGAATTCAAGTTCAATCGCTCTCCTAAAGGGGAACAATCGTTATAATAATAATAATAATACTCTGTCTTTAGTAGTACCCCGGTACACGAAAGTTTGCGTTTTGTTCCAGGTTCAAAATTCATGAAAAGGTGGAAGGGTATTAAAGATTCCTTCATTAAATGTGAAAGGAAACGCACAAAATCAGGGCAAGGAGCGATTTCGTCTAGAAGGTTTATATACGCCCGTCAACTGTCGTTCCTTCCGAACACAATAGATCCAGGTCTCACGCAAACTAGTGTCGATGATGATGTAATGGCTGGTAGTGAAATTGCGGATGAATTGACAGCAGAAACATCATCACCTGCACAGAGTGAGCCTTTGAAAAATTTGGATAATGCACCTGCTGCCAAACGACACAGGATAATTGAAGATTCTTTATTAAATTTCATGAACACTCCAGTACCGTCAGCCTCACACGAAGCACCGGATGATGACAAATTATTTTTTGAGTCACAGGTTCCTGCACTTAAAACGTTGGCTTTGGACGTTAAATTGAAGTTTAGATGCGCGGTGATGAAATTGTTGCAGAAGTTCAGAAACATGAATGAGACTTTCCAACTTGGTGCTCCGCAATGTCCTCAACAAAAGCAATCTATTGATCGTTCTGCACACTGCAACAATCAAGCGAGTGTGTTTCTTGATTTGCCTAGCCAGACTCACGAACGTGCCAGTTCCCAGCAACACCACTACACCACGGCTAGCCCTTCGTCCTACAGCAGTACATCTGTGACAACAGAAAGTGAGAATACTGTGGACACTTTTGATATCCATACTCAAAAAGTATAGGAAAGAACAGTATTTCTAAGTGTGTTTGTAATTACTTTTCGAATAAATATTTTGTTTTGGGATGTGGTTCAAATGGCTCTGAGAACTATGGTACTTAACATTTGAGGTCATCAGTCCCCTAGAACTTAGAACTACTTAAACCTAACTAACCTAATGACATCAAACACACCCATGTCCGAGGCAGGATTCGAACCTGCGACCGTAGCGGTCGCGCGGTTCCAGACTGAAGCGCCTAGAACCGCTCGGCCACACCGGCCGGCTTTTGAGATGTGTGTCGGTTGTTCGACTGCCCTTTACATATTCTTGTATTGCATTGAAGTTTCTGCACAACTTTGTTTAATTACTTTGCAACTATATATGCAAAATATTTCGACTACTCCTAATCTACTGATGTTAGTTATGATGCTTTATAGCAAAATACATTAGTAAACTCTCATACTCAGTAATACGATAGCAGAATATCATTGATATGAGAATACCACTTACAGTTATAATCCAGTTCACTATATTTTAGCTTTTGATTAAAATAATTAACATGGTGTGAATACTTAAATACTCTCTACTTACCTCAAAGTCACAGCCAACATTTCTTGAGGTGAAAATGAAAGCTTCATCGCAGAGTCTATGATTTTGACGAATGACTGCAGTTTCACTGTTAATTCATTAAACGACTGTACAGTCATTCGAAAATAATTAAAGAATTTACTTTCATCTTCTCGTAAATCTGTAGACAGAGTCACGAACGCTCCTTTCAGCAGCCGTGAACTAACAAGCGGGTGAACCCAAAACCTCCTGTTGCGTTGCTTGATGTATTTGTAAACGAAATAAGCAAACACTGCCTGCTTTCTTCTACGTACGTCCATACTGGTTGGCTCCCAATCTAGTACTACTGCGGAACAGTGCAGCGCGCAGTCATAGCTTCGAGTACAGCGCGTCGTAATTCGTCGCAGCCACAAGACACGGATTTCCTTCCAACGTTAAAAACAATTTGCATATGTAAGCTATATGTCTTACGCAGCATTATATGCCGTAAAATGCACCAAACGCAAACTGGCCAGCGACTACATTTTTCACTGCAAACTTTTCAAAATATGCGCTGTGTTCTACTTTGCTTTGAAGTATCACAATAACTACAAGAAATAATGAAAAGAAAACCAGTTAATTGTGAAGCTGAAATCATTTAATTTTACCTAATAGTTTTCTCAAAATCGAGTGAGAACGTACGCATTTCTAAAACAGTGGTTTTTTATTTTTTTTACGCGAAAAGTAGAAGTTTTATCGAGAAACTAAGTACAGATATGGGTGCAGTTTTGCTTCATATACATAACATAATTTTCTTAACGTATATCGGATGACCTGAAATTTCACTCCCCATTGCGCGATTATCACGGTGATGCCCCCGTGTGTGCACTTGAGTAGTTTTGAAGCTGCGATCCCCCTGCGAGCAAGCGCGGCTATTACTCGTCCTTGTGCATCGAGCTTTAGCTATCGTTGACGTGGCCCTCTTCGAGTTTTGTGATGTCACTTCCTGCTATTTCACTTTGAGGAGCCATTTCGTCACGTGAGACACAAAGTAGAACCTGTGATATTTCGGCGACGTGTCACGTAAAGCAGAGCCAATAGCAAGCGAGAACGCTTCCTACGTCACAAGCAGGAAGCTTGAGGCCCGTAGAAAGCAAGACGCCATATTGTACTAGTCGTGTTCACTAGGAGGCCATATACGGTGGTTTATGTCGTACCTCACATCTCATGAATATTTGTTGTTTGTATGCACCACCACTGTCTCTAGAATGAATCGTTATTGGTACGATTTGTTGTAATAAAACACAGGAAACGTCATATGGGTGGTTAAAGAATTTCGCTGCGATCTCGCTGCTATTTCGCATCGCTACCGCCGTAGTGTGCGCCGCTCCATTGTCTCACATGCACTACTGAAACCCGCGAGAAACTGACGCTGCAATCGCGCGATGATAAATCCGTCGTGTGCATCGAGCCTAACTCGTCCCGTGTGCCGACGGCTAAAGGATTGCTCGTGAGAACTGACTTATCTCAGCCTGTATATGCGTTTTATGCAAAGGGAGGTGGGGCGCTATTTAGCGATATTAATACACTCTTTCCTCAGAAAACGATAACTTCATATGAGTACAAGGGTTGGAATGTAGCTGACACGGTTTGAAGAATGTGATAATATACGCATAAACTTCGAATAGCATACGTCCACCAAACGAGCTGTTTTGCGAAATAAATATGAATATGTAATGCCCAGCTTGAAATATTGCCCTAGTTGGCACAAATTTACTATCAATGTAAAGTTTTCGATTAAGTTTTCATCTGATAGGGAGCAACTATAACGGGGTTCCCCTTGTCGATAAAGCTCCTCTTGCACCAGGCGTCAGCCCCAATGGCAACGAATGCCCGGAAACAAAAGGACCATTGCCAGAAAATTCGTCTGACCCCATGCCAATCCCATACTACCTTTGGAAAAACTCCAGCTGCTCAGGAGATATTGGCAGAATACGAGATTGAATGTCCAGGATGCAGAAGGTCATTGAAATTGGAGTCCGTTTAAAGATACGCGCCCGGGTTCCCGGGTTCGATTCCCGGCGGGTCAGGGATTTTCTCTGCCTCTTGATGACTGGGTGTTGTGTGATGTCCTTAGGTTAGTTAGGTTTAAGTAGTTCTAAGTTCTAGGGGACTGATGACCATAGATGTTAAGTCCCATAGTGCTCAGAGCCATTTGAACCATTTGAACCTTTTAAAGATAAGTTGTGAGAAAACCAAGCGCTGTTCCGTTTTCGGGTCGAAAACGATGTTAATGAGCACTGTAATCGACTCGATCTGTTGAGACACTATGTGATCACCTGGCTGAAAATGACTTACAAGTTCGTGGCGCCCTCCCTCGATAATGCTGGAATTTAATACGGTGTTGGCCCACCCTTAGCCTCGATGACAGCTTCCGCTCTCGCGGGCATAACTGCAATCAGGTGCTGGAAGGTTTTCTGGGGAATGGTAGCCCATTCTTCAAGGAGTGCTTCACTGAGGAGAGGTATCGATGACAGCCGGTGAGGCCTGGCGTGAAGTCGGCGTTCCAAAACATCCCAAAGGTGTTCTATATGATTGAGGTCAGGGCTCTGTGCAGGCCA
The DNA here is from genome assembly GCF_021461385.2 of Schistocerca piceifrons. Taxonomy (NCBI): domain Eukaryota; kingdom Metazoa; phylum Arthropoda; class Insecta; order Orthoptera; family Acrididae; genus Schistocerca; species Schistocerca piceifrons. The sequence goes on along the minus strand of NC_060143.1, from coordinate 483,728,174 downwards.
GTTCATTACAGGGATGTCTTTGTTGTGTAACCACTCCGCCACAGGCCGTGCATTAAGAACGGTTGCTCGTTCGTGTTGAAAGATGCAATCGCCATCCCCGAATTGCTCTTCAACAGCGGGAAGCAAAGGGTGCTTAAAACATCTATGTTGGCCTGGTGCAAGCCCTCTCCATGAAAAACACGACCACACCATAACACCACAGCCTCCGAATTTTACTGTTGGCACTACACACGCTGGCAGATGACGTTCACCGGGCATTCGCCATACCCACACCCTGCCATCGGATCGCCACATTGTGTACCGTGATTTGTCACTCCACACAACGTTTCTCCACTGTTCAGTCGTCCAATGTTTACGCTCCTTATACCAAGCGAGGAGTTGTTTGGCATTTACCGGCGTAATGTATGGCTTATGAGCAGCCACTCGACCACGAAATCCAAGTTTTCTCACCTCCCACCTAACTGTCATAGTACTTGCAGTGGGTCCTGATGCAGTTTGAAATTCCTGTGTGATGGCCTGGGTAGATGTCTGCCTATTACACATCATGACCCTCTTCAACTGTCGGCGGTCTCTGTCAGTCAACAGACAAGGTCGGCCTGCAGGTTTTTGTGCTGCACGTGTCTCTTCACGTTTCCATTTCACTATCACATCGGAAACAGTGGACCCAGGGATGTTTAGAAGTGTGGAAATCTCGCGTACAGACGTATGACACAAGTGACACCCAATCACCTGACCACGTTCGAAGTCCGTGAGTTCTGCGGAGCCCCATTCTGCTCTCACACGATGGCTGATGACTACTGAAGTCGCTGATATGGAGTACCTGGCAGTAGGTGGCAGCACAATGCATCTAATATGAAAAATGTATGTTTTTGAAGGTGTCCGGATACTTTTGATTACATAATGTATCATATTTTCTTCACGTGCAACATATTACAGCAGTAACGAAAAATAATTTCTCCTAGTGTGTACTGGAAGACATGTGGTCGCATTGGAAGTGTTCTGACGAACCCACACAGCATACTCCTTTTAGGGTTCCATGCGTCAACCTGCAAAAACTAAACCGTTGTAGGATCAGCTTGGCGTCCGTCCGTCAATCTGCCTATCTGCCCGACTGTTAACAAACCTTTTTTGTCAAGAGCGGGTCGACATACCAAGTTCAAATTTCTGTCACGTATTTCCCCAACTGTTAAGAACACTTTTCTTATGAACGGGTCAACGTATCAAATTCAAACTTATGTTACAGGTTAAGGTCTATGCTCCCTTAAGAGTGAAAAAAATTTAAGTTTCTAAGCTAATTCAAACAAAAGATACAGCCATTGATGTCAAATGTTTTGACCCTTGAAAACTCGCTAACCTATAGAGTATTTTCCTTCAGCGTAGAATCATGAAATTAGGCAAGAAGCAAGGTTTCGCAGTACAAGTAAAAGAAAAAGTTCGAAAATTGTTAACGTGTAATTATACAGCACGAAAAAATATTTTTTTTTCTTTTTTCAGCAGTCTGTCTGTTTGACTGTCCGTCTCTTAAGACCTTCTTTTCTCTTGAACACGTAGGTGAATCAACTTCAAATTTCTGCTGCATACTAAGGTCTATGGTCCCCTGGCGGTGTAAAAATTTTAAAGTTCTACGTCAATTTAGTGACAAGATACGGCCCTTTATGCCACATATTTTGATACTCGCAAACTCAGTCATCAAAACCTATAAGACTCCCGTTGGACCAAATCATGAAATTTGCCAAGAAGCAAGGTTTTACACTACAATCAAAGAAAAAAATCCGAAAACTGTAAATCAGTAAGTGCATCGTACTAAAAGATATTCCTTTTGTCAGTTGTTATCTGGTATCAAACTTGAAATTAAAACAATCAGTAGTTCTGCATTCAGATTGACGGTGTTTCAATGGCAAAAGTCAGACATCAGGCAAAAAGACGTGTTTCGGAATTTATCGATCATAAAATTCCAGGATGGATTACTGCACGTAGATACGGCATTTCAAGCTGTATGTGAAACAGACATTCGCAGACTAGTGTCATAATAATGGTCGCCTACCTCCTGCATGATTTAGTGTCACATTTATATTAATGAAATTAAGACATTACTGAAAATCTTGGAATCCCAGGACCAACATCTTGCCAGTATCTATATCGGAAACACGGAAAAATCGCTGACATTGTCGAATCCAGGATGGATGAACTGTATATATCCATATAATTAAGTTGGCACACAGCCCTCAGTGGGCGAGATCTGTTCACACTTGGCTAATTTTTTCTAATACTGATGTACGTATTACCGTTGTTCAGTCTTTAATTTCACTTCGGTGCAGTCATTCCCTATTCTAGATCGGTAATACCATGAGTTCCGACGAAATAAGTTCCCTTATGTTGTTTTAGGGAGTGAGTTCTCATGCTATCAGTAAGGCCTACCTCTTTCAATCACACTTACAATCACAACTGCTGCATGGGGGCTTAATTAAATATTATGATAGAAAATGATTTTTAGGTAGCTGTATGTCTGTCCGATTACGCAGTCTCGTAATCGGTTGGCCCTGACTAGTATTATTACGCTATCTGACTGCAAAGAACAATGTAAGAAAATTTTCGTAAACACAGTTAATTAATTAAGTCCCCAGCAACTATAAAACCTACAAAATCCAAGCACAAATGTAACTGTTCTGTATGTGGGAGTGTGACTCAACGTCCACATCTGGCACGGTTCTTTTCCAACAAGACAAGAATTTTTTAAATATCCACTATGCTGACGTTACAAAAGAAATTTAGAAAAACTATAATTACGTAAGAAAACAGAATTCACTCTAATACAAGAACACAAGCCAGATGCTTTGTTGACTGAACCTGTAGTGACGCATTATTTCAGACACACAATTAATAAAAGAACATTGTAATTTTTACCTTCATATATATTGACGAAATGCACTCATTACAATAACATCTGCTATCTCTCCCATCAAATAACTGCATAAAACATGGAACAACACTCTCCACTATTACATCTTACTCCGACTTCACGACAAGCAGTGCCCACTAGCACATCTCGGTACGAACTCTTAACACATACTGTCCTCTACGAGTTCTCTACTAGCACTGACTGCTACGAACTCCCGACAATGACTGACTTCCACGAGCTCTCTACTAGCACTGTGTAGGCGGCTTAATAGTACTCTTTGGCGCAATCTCTGGCGCAGTGGCACAGTGTAGCCACCTTTCATATGCCCCTCCTCCACAGGCCAGAATTTGATGGTATTTTTGCCAGCATTGGTGGTGAAAATACCACCAAATTCGTCCAGAAAAATACAGACAAAAATAAAAGATAATATTAATACCTAAATATCACATAATTAGTTAAAAATTTTGGCTTTGCACTGACCTTTCACTAACCTAATATATGAAATACAGTAAGCAATACAACTTCTTTTCATACATGTGACTTTACATAATAGTTTACACAATATACAAAAAATCAGTTTATACAAATGTTCACATAAAATGCTTTCAATGATTAGTTTAGACAAAAAAGAACACCAACAGGTAACATCTTTTCAGTAAAAGCAGTCCATCAGTTGCACCCAGTAAAGTTTAGCAGGTACACCCAGCAACAAGTCACATTAGTTCAGTAGAAGCAATCCATCAGAGGCACCCAGCAATGTTGAGCAGGTGCAGACAGCAAGAAGTAACATCATTTCAGTAGAAACAGTTCTAACAGTGGCACCCAGCAATGTTGAGTAGGTGCAGACAGCAACAAGTGACTTCATTTCAGTAAAAACAGTTCATCAGTTGCACCCAGCAATGTTGAGCAGGTGCAAACAGCAACAAGTGACTTCATTTCAGTAGAAATAGTTCATCAGTTGCACCCAGCAAAGTTGAGAGCAGGTGCAGACACCAACAAGTGACACCATTTCAGTAGAAGCAGTCCATCAGTTGCACCCAGCAATGTTGAGCAGGTGCAGACAGCAACAAGTGACTTCATTTCAGTAGAAACAGTTCATCAGTTGCACCCATCAATGTAGAGCAGGTGCAGACACCAGCAAGCAACATCATTTCAGCAGAAACAGTCCATCAGTTGCACCCAGCAATGTTGAGTGCAGGTGCCAACAAGTGACACCATTTCAGTAGAAGCAGTCCATCAGTTGCACCCAGTAGAGTTGATCAGGTGCACACAGCAACAGGGGACATCTTTTCAGTAGAAGCAGTTCCACAAAATTCACTAGCACTGATCACACTGTTCATCAGAGTTTATGAGCAGAAATTAAACATGTCCTAGTGGTACCAATCATGTAGAAAAGGTACAGGTAACAGTCCATGATTTTTTTTTTTTTTACAATCACTGATCACACAGTTCATCAGCAGAAATTAAACACGACCAAATGTCACACATCATGTTGAAAAAGTGCAGGTAACAGTTCAGAATATTTATCTTCACTAATCAGACAGTTCAGGCATGAACAATAGTTTGAATGCACATACAAATGCTTTTACAGTAACATACAAATCATAGCAAACACACAAATGATGTCAGATAATTGTCCTATTAACTATTACAATACACAAATACCAGTAAACCTATAATATTTATGAGTGTCAGTGCAAGCCACTACAAACAAATAAAATAATATTTAGGAGATAGGTGGGTAGGATTAGTAAAGGAAAACACACAGAACACACTCACTCATCTCTCATCCACATTAGTGCTACTGTGTAATTGAATAGTGTTAACTGTGTAAATGCAATTCTGTCAAAATTTAATGTTCATCATGTGTATCAAGTAGTACTGGCAGCAATGTATAACAGTCAATAATAGTTAGTCAACGTCATAGTCATCATGTCAAGACCAATGTTTGCCAAGCCAGATCAAAATGTACTGTTGCTGAACAACTGTCAGTGAGCCAAGATATGCAATTACTTCCTCTCTCCAAAAAAAAAAAGTATATACTGCTTAGTGATTTACCAAAGTGTGTGTATAGACTATCTTCCTTCTATTTTAGTGTTCTAGTCTGCTCTCTTCATCCTCCTTGTTCCATAAGACCAACAAAAAAAAGAATATGCTCCTCACTTTACCTCTTATACACCAAAACTCCAATAATCATCAGCATCACATAATCTCAATACGTCACTAATACTTCTTCAATACGTCGATACATATAACTCTTATCATCAATATCATTTACCTTACCTCTTGTTCACAAAAACTCCAATAATCATCAACTTCATATAATCTCTATACCTCAATAATACGTAGATACATATAAACCTTATTGCCAATATCATTTCACTTCCATAACAACTCTTTCCTCTAGTCAGTCTCCTCGAACAAGTACAGATAAAATCCTAGTGCAACTTCAGTTCAGCATCCCATACAATCAGAAGACACATTGTCAACACACAACCTCTGTGTAATCCATCTGAGCCCAGTCTTCTACTCATTATAAATTATAAGATACATTTTGGTTCCTTGTCCATCATTAAATAAAAGAAATGCATACCTGACCTCTAACAGACTTAGTTCGAATAACTCTCAGTAATTAAGTACGATTACGGAGTGTGAATGATCATAATATTTCACAGTGTGTACACCACTTCAAGAATTATGGCAGAAGCAAACATGTGGAGTATTTCTTGTATCAAGTGTCACTTCCTATTTCAATTGCTCACGAAAAATGCAGTGTAATACTGTCAATGGTCTAAACCTAGTTTTGGTCTGTCATGTCGTTAGCTTCCTTCCTATTAGCATAAATTTATACAGTTTCCATAAAGCCTCAGCTCATGTGACTTCAACGAAGTTCTTTGTACCAATGTGGTTCGTCGAATTATAGCAGTTCATTTTTTTATCTTAAAAATATAAGGCACTGAGCGTAAGCAAAACATGCAATAGCGAGTAAATATACCAGTAGAGAACACAATGTCAACAAGTGGATGCAGCACAATTCCTACAACGAGGCTCTGCCAAGCGAACAATCTATAATTAATACCATAGTGTGACCTAAACTCTATGTTTATACACTGTACATCAGCATTTCTATACACCAAATTAAAGAGCAGTTATGGCAACAAAACAGAAATGTGTAAATATGTAATCCATACGCATAGCAGTAAACATATATCTTACGTAATAAACAAGTCATTAGCATCATATCAGCATAAGCAAATAAATGTTCATATGTCATCTTAGTAAGTAAACATGGAGGCGCAAGCAGATAAATCACAAGGTATAACTTCCATACATAATCACATCAACACAATAAATCAGGTGACAATTATAATTTAAATAAATAAGCACAGCAGGTACATAATAGAAAAATATGACATCAGTGAAAAAGCATAGCAGCCAAGCGATGCATAATATATACAAATAACAACCCTGTTCATTAATCAATAATTGTCAAAATCAGTAAATGTACACAAGCACGTCGCTTCACAAGTAAATTCATAAATCAGATGACAATTATAATTTAAATAAATAAGCACAGCAGGCACATAATAGAAAAATATGACATCAGTGAAAAAGCATAGCAGCCAAGCGATGCATAATATATACAAATAACAACTCTGTTCATTAATCAATAATTGTCAAAATCAGTAAATGTACACAAGCACGTCGCTTCACACGTAAATTCATAGGACATGAAATTAGCACAAAGTATGAATCACGTAATCGCGAGCAGCAAATTACGTCTAAAGTACGTACCTAAGTGGAAATATGTTACCTGAAAATGAACTCAATTAATAGTTACCTTTTTTAGTTAATTAGTTTCTTCTTCGAAATTACATTCTTCCTGAAAATTTCTCGATAGCAGGTCGTCTTAACGTCGGACACGCACAGAATTTACCTGAAGGTCTTAAATACTTTATACAACCGTATCCTGCAAAATACTGAATGTTAATAACACAATTCAACAAGTCCTTATAGCTTTATACTGAATTTAATCGGAGAAATTAGACTGTGTGTTTGTTTACGGCTGTCAGTGCATTCGCACTGAGCGCTCGATCAGCTGTGGGCGCGTGACGTAGGAAGCAATTGTTCGCGGTCAACGACTGCCTTGTGCGGCGCGCAGACTTGACTGTTGCTTTGAGTGTGTGCCGCCGCCAAAACACAGCGCGGTATCCTTGTACTCTCCGCATGTTTACATCTAGCTGTTGGTTCCTCAAAAGTATGTCATTCCACAAAAATTTTGACGTTTGATATATGATGTATTCCTTTAGAGCGTCGAGATTTAAGAGTTTCTACTTCAACAGTGTTATCATGTATAATTTTGCGAATTCTATATGGACCGTTATAAAGCAGAAAAAATTTGCGACACAAGCCTTTTCCTTTGTGAGACAAACGGTGGGACTTAATTAATACCTTCTGACCAACTGACAAGATTTTTAAACGACCAGGACGTTTAGCTGATTTCTCTCTTCTAGCAGCCGCAGATGCAATATTTCGTAGAGCCAGGTTGACAACTTCAGAATGCCGCAGTTTCCGTGAAGGCGGAAAAGGAACGATTTCAGAAATGCGATTTGTTGGTACTTTGTTTTTTAATATCAATAGAGGCGGTAAAGAAGTTGAGTCATTAGGAAGTTCATTCAGAATGTTTTGAAAAATATGAAGATACTGATCCCAAGTTCTGTGATTCTGATGACAATAAAGACGACACAATTTATTGATTTCCTTCATCCATCTCTCTGAAGCGTTAGATTGAGGGTGAAAAAGTGAGATGAAGATTGGTTTAATTTTACGACGCTGTAGAGTACGAAGCCAAATTTTAGAACGAAACTGTGATCCATTATCTGATATAACCTTATCAACATGACCAACTTCTTTAAGAAAATGTTTGATGAAAGCATTAGATACTGAACGAGCTGTTGCTTTGCGTAAAGGTGTAAAACACACATATTTTGATGTCAATTCCACTGCTACGAAAACGTACGCAAAACCATTAGTAGAACGAACCACTGGACCAAACAAATCGACTGCAGCCATCTCCTTTAATTTCGCTGGAATGATGGGAAACAACGGTGCTCTGTGAGAAATCGTTGGAGGCTTAGCCATTTGACATAATTTGCATTTGGCAAGAACAGATCGAATACGTTTTTCCATATTACTGAAGTAACAATTTTCTCGTAATTTGTGAAAGCATTTTCGGGGACCAAAGTGTGCATAACTGAGATGCGTATACCAAATCAATTTATTGACCCACTCATAAGGAATACAAACTAACCAAACGGAGCTGTCGACCGATTTTCATTTAAAAAGAACTTTCCAGATAGATCGCAAAAACGAGGTGTGGCCAAATCGTCCAATCTAACAAAGCGTCTAGGAAAATAACTACGAACGTCACGTTTTGTGCTAGGAACAGCATAATTACGAATAGCGTCTAATTTCACTGGATCAGGAAGAATACCTTCTGTAGAAATAATGTGACCGAGAAATTTCACCTGAGAACGACCAAATTCAGATTTTTCCAAGTTTACTGTAATGCCAACTCTTGCAAAGACACGTAACAATGAATCCAAAATTTTGTTGTGCTCACTCCAAGAACGTTTAGTAATAAGGATGTCGTCAACATATGAAGTAATATTGTCACGAAGATAAACAGGTAAAATTTCATTTAAGCTACGAATGAATGCTGCTGAAGGTACAATAAGTCCAAATGGTAATTTCCGAAGTCACTTTTGGGTAACATAGTCATATCCGGTTAATGTTTACTTACTCTCTAGATAGATTGATAGTCGAAGAGTTGGTTTGACAGATGCAAAGAATAGTAAAAGAGTAGGCAGCGGTACAGAAAACTAAAAGAGAAATAGCACCACTACAGCTCGGGGCCCTATGCTCGCTACGGCACATATTCACTTAGAGTAGTGAATCCCCTGAGGACACTAATAGCCGCACATAATTCCTAGTTTGTGACTTAATGGCAACTTTGGCGGAAGTGCGTACGTAAATTGATCTAACCATGCACATGGATGTATGTCATTCTTAGAATTGCGGAAGATCTTAAATTTCCGGACAGTCAAAAAGTGTTTATAGTCAAAGTTTTCGCCTCGTGGCGACAAAGACCTACCGCGTCTGTCCCAGTCCGAATGACGATTATTGTAAAGTTCGCGCGCCTGGCGCTCTCTTGTTGCATCCCGTAAATGAAACAAATTATTTTCTTCATACCCCTCTGCTATCTGTGAATCTAAGTTTCTTCTACTGTCTTTTCCTACTATTTCGCCTTCAATTTGTTTGACTTGCTTCCGTAATGCCTCAAATTCCTTTTTCACGCGTTCATTAAATTTTCCCTGATTTTCAACATGCTTATTTATGTTCTGGTATTCTTCGGTTTCTGCAAATGGCAATGGAGCTGTATCATCCGAATCTCTGTCCCCATGTAAACTAAGATTTGTCAGTTTATCTGAAATTTCCTCAACTCTTTCCGATAAGTCACCTAATTGTTCTTTCTGTTTATTTACGTCTTCCGTAAGTGTCGCGACTCGGGTTTCGGTATCGTCACATTTAGTAGTTAACTGTTCACACTGTTGCGTTAAGTTATTTATTCTGTCATTTGGTACGGATTCCTCGATTCTTTCAATTATTTCTTCCTTATCGTGTGCACGTTGTAAATTTAATTCTGAAAATTTCTGTACTATCACGCGATCTCTTTCTTCCTGTTCTCTATCCTGTTCCCTTTGTCTGATTTCTACTGCAATTAATCTATTATTGTGAGCATTCAAAATTGGTTGCACTTCTTCTCTGATTTCTTTCTTTAATTCATCTTTCATATTTTTGAAACATGTTCCTATTCGTGAATCTATCCGAGTTTCCATTGTTCCCAACCGTGTTCCCATTGTTCCCATATCAGTTTTAATTGTTCCCATCTCTGTTTCTAAACGTGTTGCCACCGTTTTTAATTCAGATCCCAAATTTAATATTGCACCCATCAACTGCTCCATAGTAGCCGGTTCGCAATTCTTTTCGCGCCTAACATTTCCCGCAAAACCAGTTTCCTTCGTAATAGCTGTAAAGCTATCTGTGTTCGATACTATTCCAGAATCTTCTATCGTTACTCTCGTATTCTGTGAATTTTCTGATTGAGAAAAATTTTGAAATGGTTCCGGACTATTTTCCCGACTTATTACATTGTTTTCCACTTCATTATCCATCATACTGTTTTCCTCTGTTGGCGAATTCGCCATGTTAACAATTTCGTTATTCTCTCTATTCATCATTTTTGCCTTTTTCATTGATCGCGTAATCATTTACAAAACATACGAAAGATTCGTCACTGTACGAAAATTACACACAATGACTCTTTATCTCCAACAATACTATTCACATGAAATGTCTCCCTCAGACACGATCAATCGAACAATTGAAATAATTGCACTAATTTGTCAAACTCGTATACAAGGCAATAATTTAAATTCTGAGAAAAAAATATCATTAGAAGAATGCCAATTACCAAATCTACACATGCAATATAACCTACAATTACTAAACTACAAATTACTACAACAATACTACAGTCTACAATTTTCACAATCAGAAGAATCCAAGGGACGATCCGAAGCAGCGGTCGCCACGTGCATGGGGGCTTAATTAAATATTATGATAGAAAATGATTTTTAGGTAGCTGTATGTCTGTCCGATTACGCAGTCTCGTAATCGGTTGGCCCTGACTAGTATTATTACGCTATCTGACTGCAAAGAACAATGTAAGAAAATTTTCGTAAACACAGTTAATTAATTAAGTCCCCAGCAACTATAAAACCTACAAAATCCAAGCACAAATGTAACTGTTCTGTATGTGGGAGTGTGACTCAACGTCCACATCTGGCACGGTTCTTTTCCAACAAGACAAGAATTTTTTAAATATCCACTATGCTGACGTTACAAAAGAAATTTAGAAAAACTATAATTACGCAAGAAAACAGAATTCACTCTAATACAAGAACACAAGCCAGATGCTTTGTTGACTGAACCTGTAGTGACGCATTATTTCAGACACACAATTAATAAAAGAACATTGTAATTTTTACCTTCATATATATTGACGAAATGCACTCATTACAATAACATCTGCTATCTCTCCCATCAAATAACTGCATAAAACATGGAACAACACTCTCCACTATTACATCTTACTCCGACTTCACGACAAGTAGTGCCCACTAGCACATCTCGGTACGAACTCTTAACACATACTGTCCTCTACGAGCTCTCTACTAGCACTGACTGCTACGAACTCCCGACAATGACTGACTTCCACGAGCTCTCTACTAGCACTGTGTAGGCGGCTTAATAGTACTCTTTGGCGCAATCTCTGGCGCAGTGGCACAGTGTAGCCACCTTTCACTGCTCTTAACTTTTTTACTGTACGTACTGTTTTGTCATTGGCCCTCAGGTCACTCGGCTCAAAGATCAAATTACGGATACGGCCAGTTTTCGTGCTGTCAAGTGGACACAGTCTGAACCGGTTACTGGGAAAGAGAAATAAGAGGGTGGAACAGCGGGCTACAAAGTTTATCTCGCCACACTGTACTGTGTCAGTGCAGCTGGAAGAAACTTTCATAAAAGTTTATTTTATTTCATGAAAATTTTACACAGCCGCGCCGTAAAGCCAAATGCAAGATACGAAATTCGTATACCCAGAGGGAAAAGCAGACGGACTCGTTCACAGAAATAACTGCACGTAGGATGAAGAAGATAATGTATTAGGTTTCTATTTCCACACCGGGAAGCTTTAAGGTTTCTAATTATAGTTACGGAAATTGTTTCTATGTGTTTGCGAACCAAGAGCAAAAGATTCTAGTTAAATCTCTAACAATTCTATGCACTAGATCGAGAGAATCACTAACTCAGTGTTTCATTTATTAATCAGTAACTTCGCTTTATTTAAGTAAATCATTATCAGTGGTCTGTAATTAAAGATAGTTACAGTTTGATTTGTGTTCTAGATAAAAAAAATCGTTAAGAAATTGATTTTTACTCACGGTAATTTCTGCTTGGTTTTTCAGGAAATGCCCTCCGCTAGCACGTCTTTGGTTTCGTTTTTCGTTAGGCACTGATAATTTTATATCGCTTTGCAGAACTACACATTTTTTCGTTTAACGCAGCACGGTTTCTACACAACTGTTCACTGTTTTATGGGGCTTTGTGCGTTGCAATTTGAGATTTGCCGTTTTCTTATTATGTTTTACTCGCATTTTGTTTGTTGCTCTGCATGTGGAGCATTCGACTTTTTCCATGGCGGGAGAGAAAATAGCAGGATTATTTAATATTTGTATTAACTGAAGGTGGATTTTGTACAATTCTTGGTTTAATGTATGTTTTCCTGTATACAGGGTGTTACAAAAAGGTACGGCCAAACTTTCAGGAAACATTCCTCACACACAAATAAAGAAAGGATGTTATGTGGACATGTGTCCGGAAACGCTTAATTTCCATGTTAGAGCTCATTTTAGTTTCGTCAGTATGTACTGTACTTCCTCGATTCACCGCCAGTTGGCCCAATTGAAGGAAGGTAATGTTGACTTCGGTGCTTGTGTTGACATGCGACTCATTGCTCTACAGTACTAGCATCAAGCACATCAGTACGTAGCATCAACAGGTTAGTGTTCATCACGAACGTGGTTTTGCAGTCAGTGCAATGTTTACAAATGCGGAGTTGGCAGATGCCCATTTGATGTATGGATTAGCACGGGGCGCGGTACGTTTGTATCGAGACAGATTTCCAGAACGAAGGTGTCTCGACAGGAAGACGTTCGAAGCAATTGATCGGCGTCTTAGGGAGCACGGAACATTCCAGCCTATGACTCGCGACTGGGGAAGATCTAGAACGACGAGGACACCTGCAATGGACGAGGCAATTCTTCGTGCAGTTGACGATAACCCTAATGACAGCGTCAGAGAAGTTGCTGCTGTACAAGGTAACGTTGACCACGTCACTGTATGGAGAGTGCTACGGGAGAACCAGTTGTTTCCGTACCATGTACAGCGTGTGCAGACTCTATCAGCAGCTGATTGGTCTCCACAGGTACACTTCTGCGAATGGTTCATCCAACAATGTGTCAATCCTCATTTCAGTGCAAATGTTCTCTTTACGGATGAGGCTTTATTCCAACGTGATCACATTGTAAATTTTCACAATCAACATGTGTGGGCTGACGAGAATCCGCACGCAATTGTGCAATCACGTCATCAACACAGATTTTCTGTGAACGTTTGGGCAGGCATTGTTGGTGATGTCTTGATTGGGCCCCATGTTCTTCCACCTACGGTCAATGGAGCACGTTATCATGATTTCATACGTGATACTCTACCTGTGCTGCTAGAACATGTGCCTTTACAAGTACGACACAACATGTGGACATGTGGTTCATGCACGATGGAGCTCCTGCACATTTCAGTCGAAGTGTTCGTACACTTCTCAACAACAGATTCGGTGACCGATGGATTGGTAGAGGCGGACCAATTCCATGGCCTCCACGCTCTCCTGACCTCAACCCTCTTGACTTTCATTTGTGGGGGCATTTGAAAACTCTTGTCTACGCAACCCCGGTACCAAATGTAGAGACTCTTCGTGCTCGTATTGTGGACGACTGTGATACAATACGCCATTCTCCAGGGCTGCATCAGCGCATCAGGGATTCCATGCGACGGAGGGTGGATGCATGGATCCTCGCTAACGGAGGACATTTTGAACATTTCCTGTAACAAAGTGTTTGAAGTCACGCTTGTACCTTCTGTTGCTGTGTGTTTCCATTACATGATTAATGTGATTTGAAGAGAAGTAATAAAATGAGCTCTAACATGGAAAGTAAGCGTTTCCGGACACATGTCCATATAACATATTTTCTTTCATTGTGTGTGAGGAATGTTTCCTGAAAGTTTGGCGGTACCTTTTTGTAATACCCTGTATAGTGTCTTGATTTCGTGTTTTAGCCAGCCATTTTTAGCGGCTTGTCTGGCAACTTTCGCTGCTTTTGAAATGTTTTTGATCTTTACATTTCTATACTTTGGCATAAGATCATTACAGTTACCCTGGTTATTAAATGTGATGTTCAAACAGTTTTATACAGATTAAAAGAAAACCGAAAAAGAATCAAATACGTGCTACAAGACGCCATTTCCTGATGTAGGAGAAAAACCAAGTAGAAACTACAGTGAGTAAAACCTAACAATTAGTTAACGAAATTTTTACAGTCTAGAAAACAAATCAAACTGTAAGTGTCTTTAATTACAGACAGTGTTGCAAGGAAGGTATTGGTTTGAACCGGTGCCACAGACGACACGATAGGCACAGTACCATTATTTAAAATGAAACAGTGCCACTGCCACTGCTATAAAAATGAATCTGTTAGACTATAAGTTGACTCTTACAGAGAAGACAACAGCAAACGGACGCTTTTTACGATGCTATTTATTTACCGTATTTAAATAGCGCCGTTACCGGTTTCGAACCGAAGTTCATCTTCAGACAGCTAGTTCACGTTAAGATACATTTTACATTAGCTTTATTAGCAGTATCTGAAAGTGACCAGCCGCTTGAAGATGAATATTTCGCTGCGAAATCGGTAATGGCGTTATTTACGCTACTGGACATTAAAATTGCTACACCACGAAGATGTCGTGCTACAGACACGAAATTTAACCGACAGGAAGAAGATGCTGTGATATGCAAATGATTCGCTTTTCGGAGCAATCACACAAGGTTGGCGCCGGTGGCGACTCCTACAACGTGCTGACATGAAGAAAGTCTCCAACCAATTTTGACTGCTTCCCTGGCCACCACATTCTCCAGACCTCTCAGCAATTGAAAACGTCTGGTCAATGGTGGCCAAGCAACTGGCTCGTCACAATACGCCAGTCACTACTCTTGATGAACTGTGGTATCGTGTTGAAGCTGCAAAGGCAGCTGTACCTGTACACTCCATCCAAGCTCTGTTTGACTCATTGCCCAGGCGTATCAAGGCCGTTATTACGACCAGAGGTGGTTGTTCTGGGTACTGGTTTCGCAGGATCTATGCACCCAAATTGCGTGAAAATGTAATCACATGTCAGTTCTAGTATAATATATTTGGCCAATGAATATCCGTTTATCATCAGCATTTCTTCTCGGTATACCAATTTTAATGGCCAGTAGTGTAAATAAATAAACAGCATTGTAAAATGTGGCCGGTTTCTGTTGTCTTCTCTGTAAGAATCATCCTGTATTTTGTACAGTCATGGGCTCAGAATGTCAGTCTTCTACAAATTAGCAATCTGCGAAACGTTTGCAAGAATAGAAAGATCTGTGATGCGAACCTTAAAGGACCACTCCTTATTTAGTAAGGCCAAGAACGCATATCAATCAAGCCTGCTTTTCCTTGAGTACATCGAACAGTATGGCGCCCACGGGCACTGGCATTGTTGCCGGACGAAGCACTGTTGCATATGGGCACGTGACTGCCTCGACTGTGCACAGCCGTTATCTGGAGCCACCGGGACGCCACGGCCAATGCTTTCAGATCCTTGCGGGTGTCGATGGCAGAGCCTGGACAGCTCGCTTATACACTACTGGACATTAAAACTGCTACACCACGAAAATGACGTGCTACAGACGCGAAAATTAACCAACAGGAAGAAGATGCTGTGATATGCAAATGATTACCTTTTCACAGCATTCACACAAGGTTGGCGCCGGTGGCGACATCTACAACGTGCTGACATGAGGAAAGGTTCCAAACGATTTCTCATACACAAACAGCAGTTGACCGGCGTTGCCTGGTAAAACGTTGTTGTGATGGCTCGTGTAAGGAGCAGAAATGCGTAGCATCACGTTTCCGACTTTGATAAAGGTCGGATTGTAGCCTATCGCGATTGCGGTTCATCATATCGCGACATTGCTGCTCGCGTTGGTCGAGATCCAATGACTGTTAGCAGAATATGGAATCGGTGGGTTCAGGAGAGTAATATGGAACGCCGTGCTGGATCCCAACGGCCTCGTATCACTAGCAGTCGAGATGACAGGCATCTTATCCGCATGGCTGTAACGGATCGTGCAGCAACCTTCTGCACGAACAGTTCGACAACGTCTGCAGTACTATGGACTATCAGCTCGGAGACCATGTCTGCGGTTACCCTTGATGCTGCATCATAGACAGGAGCTCCAGCGATGGTGTACTCAACGACGAACCTGGGAACACGAATGGCAAAACGTCATTTTTTCGGATGAATCCAGGTTCTGTTTACAGCATCATGATGGTCGCATCCGTGTTTGGCGACATCGCGGTGAACGCACTTTGGAAGCGTGTATTCGTCATCGCCATACTGGCGTAGCACCGGGCGTGATGGTATGGGGTGCCATTGGTTACACGTCTCGGTCACCTCTTGCTCGCATTGACGGCACTTTGAACAGTGGACGTTACATTTCAGATGCCTTATGATCCGTGGCTCTACCCTTCATTCGATCCCTGCGAAACATTACATTTCAGCAGGATAATGCACGACCGCAAGTTGCAGGTCCTGCACGGGCGTTTCTGGATACAGAAAATGTTGGACTGCTGCCCTGGCCACCACATTCTCCAGATCTCTCACCAACTGAAAACGTCTGGTCAATGGTGGCTCGTCACAATACGCCAGTCACTACTCTTGATGAACTGTGGTATCGTGCTGAAGCTGTAAAGGCAACTGTACCTGTACACGCTATCTAAGCTCTGTTTGATTCAATGCCCAGGCGCGTCAAGGCCGTTATTACGGCCAGAGGTGGTTGTTCTGGGTACTGATTCCTCGGGATCTATGCACCCAAATTGCGTGAAAATGTAATCACATGTCAGATCTAGTGTAATATATTTGTCCAATGAATACCCATTTATCATCAGCATTTCTTCTTGGTGTAGAAATTTTAATGGCCAGTAATGTACGAGCTCCCCCATCCTACTCCTCCAACCTACCAAGTGCTGCCGGACCGCGACACGCTATGCTTTATTCCCTTCCGTTATATTATCGATTGTCTTGAATTTTGTGTCAGTGGCAGATAGACGAAAATCTAGCCCTTTGTGGTACTATTTCACTCCAGATGATAAAAACCAGTGTGTAACAGTGCTTGATATGTGAAAATCCTGTATATCGTTCAAATCGACGATAACATGTTTAAAACGACGAATGATTCGTTGCCAGCCAACTGTGATTTTGCCTCGAGGTGAAGTGGCTCAGACGCCGGAAAGCAGAAACAACAGGTAGTTGAGCTTCGAAATAGTGCTTCGACTTCTAGTCGGTCTCTTGATCTCGGTGCCTCTCCTCTAACATCACCGGCTTCTCGATTTTCAGAGGTACCTCTTTCAAAGGCTAACAACCAGATGACAGTAATTGCGTTCGTCAGAAGAAAGCTAACAGCTCCTCAAAAGAAGAGAATAGACCTCTCTTTAGCAAAAATGGTCTACATGGATTCACAGCCGTACAATTTGGTTGCAGCCACTGGAATTGCAACCTACACTCAAATTCTATGAACTCCCGTCACAATCATTCGGTAATAAACTCTCTGCATGCGTCTTGTAAGCTTAAAATACAAGAATGCCTTCATCTTGAAACGTTTCTTAAGTGATCTGGGACATCACTTAATACAGAAAGTTTCATGGCTAACACGTCTATTTTATTTTGCCAGACGCCATGACCAAGCAGACCGTCTTAGAGACATACTGCGGAAAATCTGTGTGGTCAGCTTAAGCGAATCACGAACGAATACAGCATCAACAAGAAAGATGTAATTGTTGTGTCCGACAGTGCTCCGAGTATTGTTCGCGGAATCGAACGAAGCAAACTTACCAAATTTGGGTGTTACGCTCGTAAGTGCACTTTACGTTGAAGCAGAGTGAATTACACGTTGTTCTGAAGAAAGTAAGGGAAACTGTGGAATACTTCAAAAGAAGCATGATAGCAGTGGCAGCCATAAGAAACTATTTACAACAGAACGACCTCCCAATTAGAAAACTCATCCACAGTGTTTCTACTAGGTGGAACTCGACATTTTACTTGATCGAACCCTTTCAAAAACTTTTAAGTGCTGTGAAAGGTGCGGGTGCTGTACCAGACAATCAGATTCCCGCCATTGCACTGGAAGAATGGCTCATTATTCAAGACATGTGAGCAGTTTTGAAGCCATTCGAAATAGTGACATGCGAAATGAGTGCAGACAAATTTGTATACCGTGCGAGGTGACGCAGTGGTTAGCACACTTGACTGGTATTCAGGAGGACATCTGTTCAAACCCGCGTCAGGCCATCCTGATTTAGGTTTTCCGTGATTTCCCTAAATCGCTTGAGGCAAATGTTGGGATGGTTCCTTTAGAAGGGCGTGGCCAACTTCCTTCCCCATCCTTCCATAATACGATGGGACCAATGACTTCCCTGTTTGGTCCTCCCCCCGAATCAACCACTAGTGAGACAACCTTTGTATGGGCCCACTCTGCATTGTTGCCAAATTTATTCAAGATGGTGGCGATGACGTCATCCAAGATGGCAGTGTGTAGTCTTGGCAACAGTGCATGACATCATTCAATATGGCGGATTTTGGCAGGAAAATAGGTCAATTGTGCAGATTTCCAAGCACCGTAATGTAATAGCATAAAGTTAAGAAGAACAAGACAAGGCTTATTTTTATACACTATGGAGTTCGAGACGACTTGAGCTGGATACATTTTTACCTAAATCAACGAAGCTATCAACTCTAAATTATTGTTCTGAAGTGTGCTTACCTATAGCCTCGAGTTATGGGTCGCCACCAACACCAGTCGACGCCTACGAAGATACTCCACCAGCCATCAGAATTTCAACACCAAGAAGGGAAACAAGATGTTACTTATCGTGCATACATGGTGTAGTAGGATGAATACATGATTAACTGTGAAAGTCATTTGTGGTTATACAGGGTGTTAAATTTACCACACAAATAACATTGTTGATATTTTCAGCCATTTTCCTCAGTGTCTAACTTCAATTATGTTTTGTGGTAGACATAAGAAAACCTCAGTCTCTTGTAACTGAAATTTTGTTCTTGAATAAGAGACATGTTTCGCATATTCATGTTAACATCATCAGTGGTCTATAATATATATACAAAATTATTTAATTACACGTAATTTGATATGAGATTTGTAGTTATTATTTTCCTGTTTGTTGAAAACCATTTTTGTTTATGATCATATGGGTGTGTTTGTTATTTAAATTTATATTTGTGTCGTGTTTATGCAACAGTTCGTGGTTCTATGTGTGGTAAATGTAAGTAGTACAAAATTCTTCCAATAAATATTTATTTGCACGTAACCTGTTCGGTAGTATGTTGCACATGCCTAGACTGCTCACCATCACCACCCCAACATCTGAGTCCACTCTCCCATGATCCCTCAGTCAGCTCCCGCACGCCCTCAGTCATCTCAAAAGCATGTAACCAAGAGCAGTGCAAGCATGTGCAGTATAGTACAGTATAGGTTATGTGTACAGAAATATTTACTAGAATAAACCTGTAAAAATGCATTTAATGCATGTAGAACAACAACTGATTGTATGAACATTACACAAAAATGAGTGTAAGTAACAAACACAACAATGCAATTGTAAACAGCTATAGCTAGATTTAAAAACACTGTTGAAGAATCACTACGAATCCGATACATAAAGATGTATAATTAAATAATTCTATATGTATTATAGATCATTGAAGATGCCTAGCATGAATAGGCGAATCACATCTGGTACTCAAGAATAAAATTTCAGTTGTAAAAGACGGAACTTTTATTGTCTTTATCATAAAACAATTACTCCACAAAGATCTCTTCTGCCAGCAGCAAAGACTTTAGCCCAGCTCGGAGTAGAGTCGAAGTGAGTTTGGTCGACAGACTTAGGTATGTCATTCCGTGCTGCTTCAACTCTTTGCCAGAAGTCATATTTGCCATGTCGTTGGTATACAGCGTCCGTGACGTCATTAAATTTGATCGTAAAAGTTACCAGTCAGTACTCACACAAATATTGTTTATTAGCTAGAGGTTCCTACTTTTAGTCATTTCCATAATGCCAAAGAGTCAAAACTGGTACAGCCAATAAACAAAATTCATGAGAGCATTGATTAAAACTTTTATAGTCAGAGCTGGCTGCTGTGGCCGAGCGGTTCTAGGCGCTTCAGTCCGGAACCGCGCTGCTCCTACGGTCGCACGTTTGAATCCTGCCTCGGGCATGGATGTGTGTGATGTCCTTAGGTTAGTTAGGTTTAAGTAGTTCTAAGTCTAGGGAACTAATGACCTCAGATGTTAAGTCCCATAGTGCTTAGAGCCATTTGAATCATTTTTATAGTCAGAACTATACCAGAGTTCTTAAACTGTAGTGGGGGGCGGGTGATGGTGTACCATGCTCTCCGTAAACCCCTGACCATAGGCTTTCAGTGGATGAGAGATATGGAGATTGCGCCGACCAGGCACCAGCCGTACACATCCTGTATAGAGCTGGTCAGCACAGCGTGGGCAATGTGTGGTATACCATTATTTTTTTAATTCTCCTGACTGGTTTGATGCAATGCGACACGAATTCCCTTCCTGTGTCAAACTTTTCATCTCAGAGTAGCACTTGCAACCTATATCCTCAATTACCTGCCGGATGTATTGCAGTTTCACTCTTCTTCTACAGCTTTTATCCTCTACAACTCTCTCTAGTACCATGGAAGTTATTCTCTGATGATTTAACAGATCTCTTCTCATCCTGGTGTTGTTAATGTCTTACATACGTTCCTTTCCTCGCCGATTCTGCGGAACACCTCGTCATTCCTTACCTTACCAGTCAACCTAATTTTTAATATTTGTCTGCAGCACCACATCTCAAAGGCTTCAAGCCTCTTGTGTTCGGTTTTCTCACAGTCCATATTTCACTACCGTAAATTGCTGTTTTCCAAACGTACGTTCTGAGCAATTTCTTCCTCAAATTATGACCTATGTTTGATGCTAGTTCAGTATCCCACAGTGTGTGAAACTGAAACCTATCAGAATAATCGACCTACCAGACTCGATCACACTTCCCTCAAGGCTCCATTTTAACTGTAAATTGCGCAACGGAATCGTAATACTGAAATGCCCTAACATAGAATCATAAAAATGGTTCATATGGCTCTGAGCACTATGGGACTTAACGTCTGAGGTCATCAGTCCCCTAGAACTTAGAACTACTTAAACCTAACTAGCCTAAGGACATCACATACATCCATGCCCGAGGCAGGATTCGAACTTGCGACCGTAGCTGTCGCGTGGTTCCAGACTGTAGCGCCTAGAACCGCTCGGCCACCCCGCCCGGCAATAGTGTTTTCAGTGAGTTACAATTTAGCAAATCACCATTAAATGCACGTACAACAGATAATGATTTAAAAGCAAACCACTGTGATGTGGGCAGAAGGCCTTAAAAACCAGGAATGGCGATAAATTAAAAATTGTTTAAATCTCGCTGCAACTTACAAATTACAGGTATTGAATCATTAAGGTAAGTCGCCACAAATACAGCAGAAGGAATCAGACGCTAGGAATGGCAGTAAATAGGGTTTCAAGGCTTACTGCTAAAATACAAACACCAAATTTGAAATTTAAGGCAAATGACCACAATCACAGCTGAAGGCCTTATACTCCAGGAATGGCAATAATATAAAAAAAATTTGATACCTGCTGTAAAACAGCAAATAAAATAGCAAAAGTTAATTAAAAAAACAAGCAACTGATCCTGACGGTGCTCCAGGAATCGACCTCTGAGAAGGTCCGGCAACAAACACTTTCGCGAGCGATGAGATAGCAGCCACGAGTTGCATTCACTTCACAAAATGGTAACTCAGACTAGTGGCAGTCTAACAAATGACTAATGATAATCTTGCTGAAGCTACCTGACGTCCGATAAAACAAATGCAACGATGGAACAATATGCCAAAGCCGGAACCGGCGGTCTGCACTCCGTCCAGAATACTGTGTTTAGAGCCCCTGGAACGAGAAAGGAATCATTACCACCAGAGTAGAGGAATCACCAACCGGCCTACAATAAGAAAGCTGTCAAAACTACACGCCTTACCGGACAGCAGCGGCAAGGCGAGGAAATGTACACTGCCGTTACATACACTAACCCCCAGGGCAGGTAACTGGGGCGTTAGCGACCATCCGGCAAGAAAAATTAGCGCTGGTTGAACGAATTGTAACAAATTGAACGCAGTAAATAGTAATAAGAAGTTGAGGAAAGCTAATCAGATCCGCCTTCTCCAAGAACTCCACTCGTTGCTCTTCGCCATGGCGACACTATGAGCAGCAACACAAACCCATGTCACTCGAGAATCGCGAGATGTCACAATGGTGGAGGTTTCTCTACTTGGATTGAAATCTACTCATCTTAAAGCTTGCTGGATCCGGTTTACGACGAGGTCGTGCACCCTCATGACCACAACCCTTCCATCTGGCAGTCCATGCGTGCCGCCAGCAGTGCCGGCGTGTTTTCGCACTGTGCGGACCTGGCTTCTTCTCCATCCCCAACCGAACTCTCCACTTACACGACCCGGCAAAAGCAACGACGTCGCTCCAAAGATAGGGCAATAGTTTCTACATATCGCTAACAGCCGCTGTTGCCACTAGCTGACAGGCAACGCTTGCGAAGCCGAATGGCGCCAGTCGACACGAGAAGAAGACAAACAACCGCAACCATGCCAACTAAACGATACCGTCTGGCCTCCAACAGAGGGCGGAAACCTACAAACAACACCAACGCGAGCCGCAGCATGGCTCAATTAATCCACTACAACCCAATGATTAAGTTAGAAACTCCAGTGGTCGTTTGAATACGACATCAAACGATACTAAGGCGGCAACAATATGCTTCTTATCTAAGCATTAACCCCCATCTGGTGAGCCGTGCTGCTGTATATTCTCACCAGTCTACAGAGGCGCTGAGTCAGAGGACCATCACTGTAGAGGAGAATCAGAATCTCTCTCGTCAGGATTCTGACACCTCCAGGCGCCACAAAGTCTCGAACTAGCGACCTGTCTGCATCCACAATCAAACCAAGAGTGTCCCTTCATTCTTCCACCAGCTCCCGACTCAGCAACAGGTGCCAATCTTGCCGAAAACACCAAGCAGGTGAAACTTTACTGTTTTCCGCCAATAGCTTGTCAATGCCACGTTTTACAAATTCCCACCCGGGCATGTCGTCAGTCATGGGCCAATCAGAGGACACTTTCTTAGCTAGTTTTTCCCATAAATTCCCATCTAACGTTAGCCGGCCATAGGCGAATCAGAGCGTTGTTTAACACTTCTGAATTTCCTGAGGTCCCAGTTCTTACCATGATTTGACCCAACATTCTAAAACTTGTACATTTCCGCCACAAATTGTGATGTAGGCCTACTAGTAAGCACTTGAAACTGTTGCCCTCGCCATCTCAAGAGGCGCGGCGTCCCATAGTCCGCTAACCCCGGCTTAGCGAAAAGGGCCGGTATGTTACGCTAAGCTTCCGTTGGTGGCCACTTGATACGCGCAAGCCTGCACAAAACTCTGAATGTCCGTGACACACCAGCCCCATTCAGACCAGTGCGCGAGCTGTGCATTTCTCACGTATTCGCAGACTTGAACTATTAGCCCCTTTACAGACGACCACTGAAATTTTTATTAAATACATTTTCCTGTAGTAAATTAACGTAATGAGACTTCAGGTAGATGCAACCACGTGTCCTGCATATCGTCAGTCTCGACAAGGGGCAGACAAATGTAGTACATATATGGAACCAGGCAAGCCAGCCGCCCTGTAACCTGCCACTAGCAGACTTGCTTTGGCCAAAAGTGCCCTTTTTGCCAGTGCTAGTCTGCTTTTTATGTCCTCCTTGAACCATTCGTTATGGGTTATTTTGCTGCTTAAGTAGCAGAATTGCTTAACTCCGTCAACTTCGTGATCACCAATTTTGATGTGGAGTCTTTCGCTGTTCTCACTTCTGCTACGTCTCATTATTTTCGTCTTTCTTCAATTTTCTCAGTCCATATTCTGTACTCATGAGACCGTCCATACCATTCAAAATAGGCTTTAATTCTTCTTCACTTTTACTGAGGATAACAACATCATCAACAAGCCTTTCCACGATATCCTTTCATCTTGAATTTTAATCCAACTCTTGAACATCTACATCTGCGTGATTACTCTGCTGTTCACAATAAAGAGCCTGGCCGAGGGTTCAATGAACCAGCTTCAAGCTGTCTCTCTACCGTGCCACACTAGAACGACACGCGGGAAAAACGAGCACTTAAATTTTTCTGTATGAGCCCCGATTTCTCTTATGTTATCGTCATGATCATTTCTCCCTATATAGGTGGGTGACAACAGAATGTTTTCGCAATCGGAGGAGAAGAATGGTGATTGAAATTTCATGAGAAGATCCCGTCGCAACGAAAAACTCCTTTGTTTTAATGATTGCCACTCCAATTCACGTATCATGTCTGTGCCACTATCTCCCCTATTTCGCGATAATACAAAACGAGCTGCCCTTCTTTGTACTTTTTCGATATCATCCGTCGGTCCCGCCTGATACGCATACCGCACCGCAGAGCAATACTCCAGAATAGGGCGGACGAGTGTGGTGTATGCAGTCTCTTTAGTAGAACTGTTGCACCTTCTGAGTATCCTGCCAATGAATCGCAGTCTTTGGTTTGCTATACCCACAATATCATCTATGTGATCGTTTCAGTTTAGGTTATTTGTAATTGTAATCCCTAAGTATTTAGTTGAATTTACAGCCTTCAGATTTGTGTGACTTATCGCTTAATCGAAATTTAGCTGATTTCTTTTAGTAATCATATGAATAACTTCACACTTTTCCTTATCCAGGGTCAATTGCCACTTCGCGCACCATACAGATATCTTATATAACTCATTTCGCAAGTCGTTTTGGTCATCTGATGACTTTACAAGACGGTAAATGACAGCATCATCTGCAAACAATCTAAGACGGCTACTCAGATTGTCTCCTATGTCGTTAATATAGATCAGGAACAACAGAGGGCCTATAACACTTCCTTGAGGAACGCCGGATATTACTTCTGTTTTACTCTATGACTTTCCGCGTATTACTACGAACTGTGACCTTACTGACAGGAAATCACGAGTCCAGTCGCACAACTGAGGCGATACTCCGTTGTTGTTGTTATTGTTGTTGTGGTCTTCAGTCCTGAGACTGATTTGACACAGCTCTCTATGCTACTCTATCCTGTGCAAGCTTCTTCACCTCCCAGTACCTACTGCAGCCTACATCCTTCTGAATCTGCTTAGTGTATTCATCTCTTGGTCTCCCTCTACGATTTTTATCCTCCGCGCTGCCCTCCAATACTAAATTGGTGGTCCCTTAATACCTCAGAACATGTCCTACCAACCGATCCCTTCTTCTAGTCAAGTTGTGCCACAAACTCCTCTTCTCCCCAATTCTATTCAATACCTCCTCATTAGTTATGTGATCTGCCCATCTAATCTTTAGCATTCTTCTGTAGCACCACATTTCGAAAGCTTCTATTCTCTTCTTGTCCAAACTGGTTATCGTCCATGTTTCACTTCCATACATGGGTACACTCCATACAAATACTTTCAGAAACGACTTCCTGACACTTAAATCAATACTCGATGTTAACAAATTTCTCTTCTTCAGAAACGCTTTCCTTGCCATTTCCAGTCTACATTTTATATCCTCTCTACTTCGACCATCATCAGTTATTTTGCTCCCCAAATAGCAAAACTCCTTTCCTACATTAAGTGTCTCATTTCCTAATCTAATTCCCTCAGCATCACCCGACTTAATTCGACTACATTCCATTATCCACATTTTGCTTTCGTTGATGTTCATCTTATACCCTCCTTTCAAGACACTATCCATTCCGTTCAACTGCTCTTCCAAGTCCTCTGCTGTCTCTGACAGAATTACAATGTCATCGGCGAACCTCGAAGTTTTTATTTCTTCTCCATGGATTTTAATACCTACTTCGAACTTTTCTTTTGTTTCCATTACTGCTAGCTCAATATACAGATTGAATAACATCAGGGAGAGGTTACAACCTTGTCTCACTCCCTCCCCAACCGCTGCTCCCCTTTCATGCCCCTCGACTTTTTCTGTACAAATTGTAAATAGCCTTTCGCTCCCTGTATTTTACCCCTGCCACCTTTAGAATTTGGAAGAGAGTATTCCAGACAACATGGTCAAATCTTTCTCCAAGTCTACAAACGCTAGAAACGTAGGTTTGCCTTTCCTTCATCTTTCTTCTAAGATAAGTCGTAGGGTCAGTATTGCCTCACGTGTTCCAACATCTCTACGGAATCCAAACTGATCTTCCCCGAGGTCGGCTTCTACCAGTTTTTCCATTCGTCTGTAAAGAATTCGCGTTAGTATTTTGTAGCTCTGACTTACATCTGTCAACACCTGATTTCTTTGGGATTGGAATTATTATATACTTCTTGAAGTCTGAGGGTATTTCGCCTGTCTCATATATCTTGCTCACCAGATGGTAGAGTTTTGTCATGACTGGCTCTCCCAAGGCCGTCAGTAGTTCTAATGGAATGTTGTCTACTCCCGGGGCCTTGTTTCGACTCAGGTCTTTCAGTGCTCTGTCAAACTCTTCACGAAGTATCATATCTCCCATTTCATCTTCATCTACATCCTTTTCCATTTCCATAATATTGACCTCAAGTACATCGCCCTTGTATAGACCCTCTATATACTCCTTCCACCTTTATGCTTTCCCTTCTTTGCTTAGAACTGGGTTTCCATCTGAGCTCTTGATATTCATACAAGTGGTTCTCTTTTCTCCAAAGGTGTCTTTTTTTCCTGTAGGCAGTATCTATCTTACCCCTAGTGAGATAAGCCTCTACATCCTCACATTTGTCCTCTAGCCATCCCTGTTTTGCAGTTTTGCACTTTCTGTCGATCTCATTTTTGAGGCGTTTGTATTCCTTTTTGCCTGCTTCATTTACTGCATTTTTATATTTTCTCCTTTCATCAATTAAATTCAATATTTCTTCTGTTACCCATGGATTTCAACCAGCCATCGTCTCTTGCCTTCACTACTTCATCCCTCAGAGCTACCCATTCATCTTCTGCTGTATTTCTTTCCCCCATTCCTATCAATTGTTCCCTTATGCTCTCCCTGAAACTCTCTGCAACCTCTGGTTTAGTCAGTTTATCAAGGTCCCATCTCCTTAAATTCCCACCTTTCTGCACTTTCTTCAGTTTCAACCTACAGTTCATAACCAATAGATTGTGGTCAGAGTCCACATTTGCCCCTGGAAATGTCTTACAATTTAAAACCTGGTTCCTAAATCTCTGTCTTACCGTTATATAATCTAACTGATACCTTTTAGTATGTCCAGGGTTCTTCCATGTATACAACCTTCTTTCATGATTCTTGAACCAAGTGTTAGCTATGATTAATTTATGCTCTGTGCAAAATTCTGCCAGACGGCTTCCTCTTTCATTTCTTACCCCCAATCCATATTCACGTACTATGTTTCCTTCTCGCCCTTTTCCAACTCTCGAATTCCAGTCACCCATGACTATTAAATTTTCGTCTCCCTTATAATGATATGTTTACGTAATGTGTATACATAAACATATAGTTATAAATGTCCCCGTTCGAAGTCGCTAATTATAACAATATGTTTACTTTTGTGCTGTAACAGCGGTGGAAACATATTTGCGAACGCCGACCGTGTGCGGCTGTTTCTTGTTTGATCGTCTGATCAGCCGGAAGTTGCATTGCAGAGGAGAGTAAATGCCTATTCAAAATATAATTATTTTTGGATAGCTCAACATGAATTTCCTAAGGGACCGTAGTTTATCATGCATTTACCAGTAGAATATGGCGCGGAGAAAATATTTCGCCGCATACAACTTCCGTCCGATTTCGACGAAAGAATTCGTGACTGTGAACTCTCTATTTGGCAGAAACATAAAGAAAATTAAATAACTTCATGAAGGAGTGAGACATAGATTATTATTATTTTTAACGATAATAATACGGCGGCAAGACATGCGCGTCCGACACAAGTTACAAGAGACAAGAGAAGAATGAGTAACTGTTCATCGAGAATATCTCGTACATCAAAAAAAAAATGTGTTAAAGTGTTCTTCTTCTGTCCGTTTTTCGCGCCGCGGTTTTCAAAGTCAATAACTCGCTGCATCTCTGACGGCGCTTCGACAATAAACAAGTTACGTCACAGGTCGTTCACCTTTTACATTCTCGCAACATTATTTGCTAACTGTAGCTGTTGCCGAGCGACTGCTCGATTTGTGAATGATTTAAAATGATAAGGCAATCACACAATGTTACATTGCCTTCCATGGGAATCTTGGAAATCAAGGAGATTACCAAGATTCACATGTCGCCGTTAACATTATGGGATTGAGTTCTTTACAGATTTACATTGATCAAACACAGAATTTCTATCATTTGATTATTAGGATTACACAAATATGGTGATCTCTCATTCATAGACAAAGACAGTTCTTAAGGTAAATATACACAAAAAATTTAAAAACTAAGACATTAAATCTACGAAGTTTACAATGGAGATTATACATTATACTCATTATAGTCTTTTTTTTACAGAGTTCATAACGACAAGTTATTGTCCAGAGCTTATAGGCTCTCTGCTCCTGAAAGAAAACACATAGGATTCATCTTTTTATACACACATAATTCTCACACATGGAATTTCTCACACGTGTCCATTTTTATACACATATAGTTCTCACACATGGAATTTCTCACACGTGGCCATTTTTATACATATATAATTCTCACACATGGAATTTCTCACACGTGTCCATTTTCCATTGCTCACTAGTTGTCATGATTTTTACGCTTTCATTGTTTGTGTATTTGACAGGTAAGTTAAAATTTGATTCTTCTCCAGGTGAAGCTTATCACTTGAGAAGTTGGATCGCTACTTTGCGTTCTCCGAGTAGAAAACTTTTCAACAGCTCTGGTGGGCGAGTCTCACTCGCACGTTACGTACTCACGTTACATGTAACAAAAAATATAAATACCCATTAGTCTAAGAACTAAGCTTAAATCTAATTTTAGGACTTGGGATTCATAGGAATTTGACTTTGTCACTATTCGCGTGTGGTTTGGCTGTTCGCATTTCATTCACGGGATATAACGTTAGCATAGTATGTGATATGTTGTGAACTCATATAAGAGTCTTTTATTTTGGGAGCGACTTTCATGGAAAGTCCGTTTCGTCGAACTGCAGCGGTAGTGCTGTGCTAGTACATCACTTTAAATTTAACCCGTTTGTTGCGTCGATGGACGTTGACACAGGCTGATTGTTAGAGCTGAATCGCAACTCGAGGCGCTCACCAGCCTCCACGCGGTACTTCAGCTTTTCCGCGCACGGTTCAGTGAACACGTTGCGTCGATGGTGTTGTGGTATTTTGTGGTTTGCTGAGCTGGTGCGGAGGGACGAGGATTACCAGGGACAGAGACTCCATTGAAACCATCCCTGCCTCCACATTTTCCAGCCGATTTTGAAGATTTTAAGGTAGGCTAGCGCTCGCACTTTGCAAAGCAGCTAACACACTTGGTTTCCGATGCACTGCACGTAATCACATCACCGCCTTCGGTTACACAACCGGACTATCATTGTCCGTCGGCCTATCTGCACGTTTAACACTTTTTATCTTCATCGTGAATGAAATTATCACTTACCTATAACAACGATGCATTGCTTCGTGTCTGTGGCAGACTTCCACAGCATTTGAAGCCTTCACTTATACACTACTATGTACACAATTTTTTTACAGTTTATAATCAAATAGTTTGTCTCACTTTGAAGCTTGCTAATTCAGAGCTTTGATTATCATGTCCATTTCAATTTCTGTTACTTTGCTGGTAACTATCTTTAACATTTCGCTTTACATTGTTCATCATCTTTCTCTAAGACTAATGCTTTTAGTTCACAGTCACAATACATTAGTTTCTCCGATCTGTTAGCAATTATTATTATTATTATTTTAATTCATTTGAATCGTTCTTTTTATTTATTAGATTCATTAAAGTTATCATTGTTATTTCAACAAAAATTTCCTCTTTACTAGATTTGAGGATCAATCAGTCACATTTGATCGCCCTCTCACATGAGAACAGAACACCATTCAAGAAAATATTCAAATTCCTTATCGCGATCTCGGTTTGCGTCTCGGATTGACTTTAAAAGGAAAAATAAAGACATTTCAAAACTAGCTTTTCCCGATTTCGTTCACGCGTTTCCTTTTGAAAATCGTATGCCAAACCAGCCTTCCATGTCAACCGCATTTCTCAATCTGTGACGTCAAGTCTACGGGACGGGTTTAGGCGGGTTAGGATATTTACACAAATTCAGAAGAAAGACATAGATATAATAGTACATAGAAGAAGAAATCAAGCAAACAACTCCTTGTTCCTTATGACTTTGAAATTAATTTTCCTTTGCGCCGTACGTCTGCGTACGCGCTCCAATTACAAACTAGCTGCATTGTTTTGCCGGCGGTTTCATTGTCGTTTTATTCTCGCCTTGACGCCTGCTTGCACTACACTGCATTGACCTCTTTATATGACCTTAAGTCATAGCTTTGTCCTTGCCACTTACGCTCTTATACTTGGTATTTATTTCACTTATGGCTTTGAATGTATCTGACCTGCGTATTTCAATTACAATTAATGCTACTTTGTTTATCTAGCTGAAGGATAGCGCTTTCGTGGTCATGTTGGTACTTACAAGTAACTTACATGCTTCGTAAACATTACGTTATTTTAATGCAGAGATGAACCTGTTCCAGATTTCTGTGTACATTAGAACTTAATCTAGACATAGCTGACTTATAAACTGGTTACTTGTTTGCCTTTTTAGTGGGATCAGGAACCAATAATTGTCAAGCGACCCTTGTCCTTGACGAAAATAAATTTCATTTCTCGATCATTGCTCCTTGAACTTAAAAAAAAATTTCTTACGTACTATGTTTTATTTTCACTTCTTTAGCATTTCATATTGCAGAAGCCGGCTTATTAGGCACATCCTTCGCTTTATGTTTCATTTCTCTCTCTTAAATATTATCTCCTTAAAACTAAATCTTAAAACTAGAGTTCTTGGAGTTGATCACTTTCTTTGCTAAACAAGAATTTTTTTATTATTTATCAGCTTGTCTGTACTTAAATTATGGCTCAAGATAACGTATTTTAAATTCTCTGCTGTATAGCAAGATAGACTCACTGTCGTGTAATTTATTCTAAGTAAGCATTTTTTTTTTTTTTTTTTTTTTTTTACGAAGTCAGATCAGTTGATCACTTAGTCACTAGCGGCTAACCTTCTCTTGTCATTATAAAGCTTTCCTTTTGACTTATTCTGTAGCATGATACTTTTTTTAAGATCTGAGTGATGGTATAACCCTTCTATTTTTCCATTTGCGGGATCAGAAATTAGATAACAACCTGTGTGCGGTGTACGAAGGATCTCGTAATGTCCCTCAAAAAGACTTTGCCATTTTCGATTTTTGCGTAAGAGCAACCATGGTTTAAAGTGTGATTTTAGCGAGACCTTTTCGCCTACTTTATAAGTTAACACCGTATCTCAGTACAAGTACGTCATGGTTAGTCTCTCCGTCGAAGTGGTCGCCCCCATTCTGTCTCACAGCGTCACTTACGGAGCTTTCAGATGCTGAACTTAGTTTTCCTGTTTGTGTGGTTTTCATTGGCCTTCATCATTAGAAAGTTCGACCAATCTGACATTGTGAGAACACTGAGGAACAAAATTACTGTTATGCACAAACCTTGTGTCAAAATGTTGCTGCGTTTGTTCTGGTGTCCAATACGTGTTACTGTCTTCCGCGTTTGCGAAAAATACAGGGGGATTGTGGGTCAACAGAAACATCCGATCTCACGCGTCGGCTTTGACCCGTGACGTAAGGGTGTGTGGTGTGTGACGTCATTACGGCGCGAAGTTTGGTTTGTGAGTGTAGCGTGTTTGTAGATGTTGCCTCGTTGACGTTACCTTAGTAGGAGTTTTAGGGCCTGTAATATATAGTTTACCTTTTTACTGTACTTTTTGTTTTAACGTCGTCTATGAGGCTTTTATCAGTTTGCCATTAGATTGTTCAATCTTTATGGTCTATATGTTTTGTCGCTACTCGTTATGTCTAATGAATCAATATTGTTTTTTTCTTTTTTTTATTTGTTTCTTTTTTTTATCTTTTGATTGACCTACACATTGATCTGTAGCGTAGCCCTGAATACGAGATTAGGTTGGGAGTCTTTTTTTGGCGGGGGGGGGGGGGGGGGGGGTCAGAGGGGGGCGCAGCCCCCGCCCCCCCTGCCTGGCCTTGAGTACCACTTGTTTATTATTATCTTTGTTTGCTATCAATGTTAGCAGATTGTTCTTGTGAAACCTTTGTGTGTGTTGTTTTTCTATGTGTTTTCGTCTTTGTGATACGCATGCAACGTTTCTATATCCGCCATATTGGAATTGTCGTTTCCGCTATATTTGTGACGTCATGGGTCAAAGCCGACGGGTTAGATCGGACGCTTCCGTATTTCCGGGATTGTAATGCCTTTGCGGGGTCTGATGATTTTTATTGCTATTATGATTTCCGGAATTGTTACTGTGAAATGCACCTTCACACTGTGGTTTGCCGTTAAACTGTGTGTTTCTGTACATTCCCTGAGCTTGATTTTTACTAGGCGCGGAGTTGTCTTGGTATGAGTGGGCGTTATCAGCTGTTTGTTGCTGCCCGTAATTTGAGTGTTGGCTGCGCGAGTACGGTGCATTCCATTGCGATCCGCTCTGTTGTTGCCAACCTTTTTGACTGAAACCGTTTCCAAACTTCTGCTTGTACGGTTGATTGCCGTACTGGTTACCAGTCGTGTTATACACGGGATTGAATCGGTTGTGTTGATTATGTCTATTCCTTTTGTGCGGATACCCATTGCCTTTATTTCCGTTTTGCCAATCGTTACTATTTTTGTAACCGTTCCCTGGCTTTTCATAGCCGTTACTCTCGTAATGTTGTGGCCAAGAATTGTGCGCAGTATTCTGCGGTTTGCTAGTTCTCATGTCCTCATAGATCAGGTCTAGGGAATCTAATATCGACAGAAAGGTATCTGGATCATCATCTGGTATGGCTATCAGCTTTTCACGAATCGAAATGGGTAATTTAGACTTGAGAATCATAATTACATCTTTGCTATTGGTAGGGTTATCCGAATACCTAATTTTGCCAAGATATTTTTCGAAGTACTTTCTCAGGCTACTATTCCTGGGGTCAAATTGTTCTGCATTATGGACTTCTTTACGAAGGCGCTTCTGAACACCTTCGCTCCAAAATTTGCTGAGGAAACAGTGCTCAAACTCCTCATACGTTCGACACTTATCAACCATTTCGGTTCCCCATATTGCCGATTCGCCACCTATATATCCGGTAACAAATTGGATACGCTGTCTATCAGTCCACGAATTTGGAAAAATGCCAGAGAATCCACGAAGAACAACAATTGGGTGGATATTTCGTTTTTCCGGGTTAAAGGTTTGAAAAACTCGATGCTTTATCATGCTTTCTTCCTTCATAATTTTCACTTCTGAGTCAGATTCTTGGTTTTGGTGACTAACTGGAATATGTGGTGGTGAAGTGTGTTCATTAGATGCAACAGGTATTCGGAATTGCTGAAATAATTCATCTTCTTCCTCTGAGGCTAAAGAGTTAGGAAAACTCGGTCTCTGTATTCGGGAACTACTACTCACTTGTGCCTTCAGGTTATTTAGTTGTTCCGTTACCTCTTGCTCCCAATTTGGTAATTCTTGCTGAAGGGTACGCCTAATGCTACCGAGTTAAGACATTACGGTATCTCCGGAGCTTCCAGGAGCTGACAAGATACCAAGAGTGGTTGATTTCACAGTCTCTACTAGGTCTTTGTTAATTTTATCTTCGACAAATTTGTCCTTTCCAGCAATCCAGTTCTCATACTTTTCTCTAAATTCTCTCTCATGACTATCTAGCCTCTCCTTTACTTTCATTTCCGTTTCCAGAGTCAAGTTTGACATTCCTTCGGTTAGTTTTTCTACCTGCGTAGTTACTCTGTCTAATCTGTGATTAACCGTGGTTACGGTGGAGTCGAGATTCTTGGTTGCGTTTCGGATGTCAGCTGTCTCGCTTTGCATGGTAGCTAAAGTGTCATTCAGTTCGAAAATTATTCCACTTCGCATTTGAGAAACAGCATCCTTAACCTGCTTTGCTACTTCTTTGGCTACGTTTTCTCTAACAGTTTTTATTTCTTCGCTTACTGTAGAAAGTTTATCTTCAAGCGGGGCTAACATTTGTCTATTTTCGTCTTTCAAATCATTTTTAATGGAATTCACCATTTGGCGATTTTCCTCTTTCAATTGGCGATTTCCGTCCTGCATCATTTGACTTATTTGACTCAGTAGCTGTTTGAACACATCGTATGTCACTACCCCTGAATTGCTTTCACCTGCCTCCCTTGGAACCGGTATATGGCTACGACTACTAGTGGCAGAAACTATGCTGGCTGGCATTGTGTAGTTCCGTACAGGTAACATTATGGTGTGAGGCACTAAAGTCCGTAAGATTTCCCACTTCACTTTCTACAATTGTTTCGATTGGTGTCTCAGCCCTACTAATTATCGTGCGGGAGCGTAAGCGACGCGACACTTCACTCGTTTCGTTCTGTTCATTTGAACCTAGTGATGACATGTTATCGTCTGCCATAGCTCACTTATTTACAAACAGTAAGTCAATGAAGTTCGTTTGAGCTACGGCCGTCAGCTGTCGACAGAGATCACTGTCAACAAAATGCAAACAAA
Organism: Schistocerca piceifrons; assembly: GCF_021461385.2. Classification (NCBI taxonomy): domain Eukaryota; kingdom Metazoa; phylum Arthropoda; class Insecta; order Orthoptera; family Acrididae; genus Schistocerca; species Schistocerca piceifrons. The sequence goes on along the minus strand of NC_060143.1, from coordinate 483,693,345 downwards.
AGATACAGGCAAGGTAAGCTGTGCTCGTTTCTCAGTCTTTCATCAAAATATACAATCTATCAGAAACAAAGTGCAACAATTAGAAGTGGAATTACAAACTTTAAACAGTTCTGTCACTTGCATTACTGAACATTGGTGTAGAGGAACTGAAATAACATTAATAAATTTAAATTCATATATACTAGCATGTCATTATAGTAGAACCACCATTAGAGGTGGTGGATCATGTATATATGTTAAGCAAGGAATTGCCTATAAAATTAGAAATGATATTAATTCTGTAAGTGAGGAAAAACACATAGAAATACCAGCCATAGAGATAAGCAAGACAGATGAGGCACAAAGGTTAACTATAATATGTATTTACCGTTCACCCAGTGGTGATATAGATACTTTCACTGCAAAACTAATCCAGATTCTAGACATGGCTTCGAATCCTAAAGGGAAGGTTCTCATTTGTGGAGACTTAAATATAAACACACAAAACCCAGATAGATTCTGTAACTCATTCTTGAATATATTGCGCTGTTATAAGTTATCACCATTAGTTAACAGAGCCACGAGGATAGCCAAAAACTCATCATCAACAATTGATCACATCATCACAGACATAGATAAAGAAAGTTGTGAAATTATTGTAGATAACCTTGGCCTTTCTGATCACTCCTGTCAAATCCTACAATTAAACATAAATATAGACAATACAACTAAAACATACACATACAGAAGGGTTTTCTCCAAACCAAACAGATCAGAATTTGCCAAGCAAATAAACAGTATAACTTGGGAAGAAGTGTATGCTGAAACTAGTGTAAATAAGAAATTTTCTAAATTCATGTCACTATTTAAACTCAGATTTGATGAAGCATTCCCAAAGGTGCAAACTGCAGTACACTCACACAAAAGAAATACCTGGGTGACCAAAGGAATAAGGAAATCCTCTGCAACACTCAAACAACTGAACAGGTTAAAAAACTACCATAGTGATCCTGGTTTCCTAAACTACTACCACACATACAAAAGAATATACAGAAGAGTATTACGAGATGCAAAAAAAGCCCACAATGACAGTATTATAGAAAAGGCAGAAAATAAAATTAAAGCAGCCTGGACTGTTACCAAACAGGGAACAAACAGTAATAAATTAAAAACAGTAAACATTCAAATTAAACATAATGGTGCTATTATACATAACCCGAATACACTAGTAAATACTGTAAATGAGTACTTCAGCAGTGTTGCTACCAAGCTACAGCAAAAGTTTGGCAAAAAACAGCCTGAACAAAAACTGAACTATATGGATAACTCAATGTTACTGTTACCGACTTCTACAGAAGAAGTAAGGATGGTTGTGAAGAATCTAAAGAATAAAACATCAGCAGGTTTAGATGAAGTGCCAGTGCGCTTACTGAAGGACTGCATTGACAGCATACAACATCCTTTGGCACACATCATAAATGAATCTTTCACTGCAGGCTGCTTCCCAGAATACTTAAAATGTGCAAAAGTCCTGCCTCTATTTAAGAAAGGCGATCCAGAAAATATAGAAAACTATAGGCCCATCTCATTACTCTCATCCTTTTCCAAGGTAATAGAAAATATAATGAAAAAGAGACTAATGGATTTCCTAAACAAGTACAACCTACTGTGTAAAGAACAGTTTGGTTTCAGGCCAGGAAGAAGCACAGGTACAGCAGTAGCTCACTTCACAAATTTTGTCTTAGAAGCACTTGACGAAGGTGAACATGTAACAGGCATATTCCTTGACCTTAGCAAAGCATTTGACACGGTAGACCACAAAATACTACTAAACAAAATGGAGGCACTAGGAATAAGTGGAACAGTAAATAATTGGTTTCAATCATACTTGGAAAATAGGGTACAGTGTGTAGAGATCTCACAAACGAAGTTCAGCAGATTGACAAAACACATTTCCAAACCAGAACATATTAACATAGGAGTCCCTCAGGGAAGTGTGTTAGGGCCAATACTCTTCCTAATATATATCAATGATTTTCCCCAGAGTGTCAAATACGGGGAAGCAATACTATTTGCAGATGATAGCAGTATCCTTATCAGTGACAAGTCACCAGACAAATTGAGAGACAAAGCTGAAGAAACTCTCGATCATGTATGCAAGTGGGTAGTAAGCAACAAATTAACCCTCAATATTAAAAAAACAAACAGTATTAATTTCCACATAAATAAAAAACATAATAACATAGGCCTAAGAGTTAAAGATGAACTTAATAGATTGTGTCACAAACACAAAATTCCTAGGAATGCATGTTGACTCACAGCTTAACTGGACTGACCATATTGCAGCACTAGAAAAGAAAATTGCTACTGCTTGCTATGCACTCCGGATAATTATGTCAGTATGTAATAGTTCATGTGCTAAGACGACATACTTTGCATATGTGCATTCAATAATTAGTTATGGCATAACCTTCTGGGGTACAAATGTGCAGAACATACAAGCAATTTTCAAGCTCCAAAAGAGGGCAGTACGAATAATAACAAAAAGCAGCAAGAGAGCTCACTGTACTGATTTATTCAAAACCATGGGAATCTTGACAGTACCATGTGAATACATCTTTCAGACTGTGATATATATAAAGAAACACATTGACCAGTACACACAAAACAGATCTATACACCAACACTAGACTAGATCCTGCCACCATTTGCATCTCATACGAAAAAACAAAACAAAAACCCAAAATAGTTTATTATTTAATGGATTAAAAATGTATAATAGACTTCCAGAGGAGATCAAAGCTGAAACTGGAATACATGCCTTTAGGAAAGCTGCAAAAAATTATTTAGCAGATAAATGTTACTATACTGTCAAAGAATACTGTAAATGACATGTGTTCACCTCAATTCATGCATGAGTACCTTTGTAACTTTATATTTATCTTTAATTAAGATTGGTATGTATTTGTTTTGTGTAATCTGCAAGAATACATTTGTAAATTTATATTTATTTGTAACTAAGATTGGTCTGTATTTGTTTTGTGTACAAACGATTAAGTTGCACCATAGAAATATGTGCTACCAGAAGTACTATTATGTATATACTCATTCCATGTATACAGTTGACGACATCCATACAACACAAGTTGTCTACGGATGAATAAATAAATAAATAAATAAATAAAATAAATTTACCGGTTGCGAGTCTGTTGTCACTGCTACGTCACAAGATCGGAATGTCGGGAGATACACGTCACGAGAACAAGAGACTATTCTGGACCGTAAAGAAAGTATGGCTGCGCACTGTTGTTCAAAACAAATGAAAACTAAGGCTGGTCAGCTCCGTGAACAGGCAGCGGACATTTAAAAACATATGATATGCAATACACAACAATGTAATTTAAACAATACTTAAAGAAATTACCAATCTACTAAATGCAATCTACTGAATTCAAAGCAAATTTTACTGCAACTACTAAAGATCGTCACAAATTGATTAATGTCGGCTGAAATTAAGGGAGCTTGGCTGCGGCTAACGAAATTTTAACATACGTTAATGATGACTGCCTTGAGCGTTGCAACTAGATTTTCGCACAAATTCGGTTCCAAAAAAAAAAAAAAAAAAAAAAAAAAAAAAAAAAAAAAAAAAAAAAAAAAAAAAAAAAAGCTCTCTTCCGTAATTTACTCTGAATATCTCGTTTCTCTCGCTCAATGGAAATTTTACTGGATGGTGTTTGCCGACCGCGGTTGTCTCGCGGTTCTAGGCGCGCAGTCCGGAACCGTGCGACTGCTACGGTCGCAGGTTCGAATCCTGCCTCGGGCATGGATGTGTGTGATGTCCTTAGGTTAGTTAGGTTTAAGTAGTTCTAAGTTCTAGGGGACTGATAACCACAGCAGTTGAGTCCCATAGTGCTCAGAGCCATTTGGATGGTGTTTGATGCCATGTAACAAATAAAAAGCACAAGATTAGCTACAATTCTTTATGAATATTCCCACAATGCGTATCTTATATACATTTTTATTCCTTTTAGTTTTTTTTTCAATTCGCGTCCCTGTTCGGTCGCCAATTATAACGATATGTTTATGTAATGTGTATACATAAACATACAGTTATAAATGTCCCCGTTCGTAGTCGCTAATTATAACAATATGTTTACTTTTGTGCTGTAACAGCGGTGGAAACATATTTGCGAACGCCGACCGTGTGCGGCTGTTTCTTGTTTGATCGTCTGATCAGTCGGAAGTTGCATTGCAGAGGAGAGTAAATGCCTATTCAAAATATAATTATTTTTGGATAGCTCAACATGAATTTCCTAAGGGACCGTAGTTTATCATGCATTTACCAGTAGAATATGGCGCGGAGAAAATATTTCGCCGCATACAACTTCCGTCCGATTTCGACGAAAGAATTCGTGACTGTGAACTCTCTATTTGGCAGAAACATAAAGAAAATTAAATAACTTCATGAAGGAGTGAGACATAGATTCTATATTAAATAAATAGTCCATACACCAGTTCCATTTAACTCTGAATTTATGGCAATTAATGGACGAACTTACACTGCAATGAAGGATTTAACATGGATGCCGTTTTGACTGTCACTTCTCTTCTTGTAATAAAAATAATTCCTTTGACGTTTTCACATACACGTCGCACAATAAATCTACTGCTATGCAGTATTGCACTTTTAGTATTGCACTTTTACTTTACACTAAAATATTATTATTTTTAACGATAATAATACGGCGGCAAGACATGCGCGTCCAACACAAGTTACAAGAGAAGAATGAGTAACTGTTCATCGAGAATATCTCGTACATCAAAAAAAAATGTGTAAAAGTGTTCTTCTTCTGTCCGTTTTTCGCTCCGCGGTTTTCAAAGTCAATAACTCACTGCATCTCTGACGGCGCTTCGACAATAAACAAGTTACGTCACGGGTCGTTCACCTTTTACATTCTCGCAACATTATTTGCTAACTGTAGCTGTTGCCGAGCGACTGCTCGATTAGTGAATGATTTAAAATGATAAGGCAATCACATAATGTTACACCCTTCACTAGCTGAATAATTTCTTTTATCTGATCATAGATTTCATCAATTTCTTCATCACCTGCAGAGCTAGTTGGCATATAAACTTGTACTACTGTAGTAGGCGTGGGCTTCGTGTCTATCTTTGCCACAATAACGCGTTCACTATGCTGTTTGAAGTAGCTTACCCGCAATCCTATTTTTTATTCATTATTAAACCTACTCCTGCATTACCCCTATTTGATTTTGTATTTATAACCCTGTATTCACCTGACCAAAAGTCTTGTTCTTACTGCCACCGAACTTCACTAATTCCCACTATATCAACCTTAACCTATCCATATCTCTTTTTAAATTTTCTGACCTACCTGCTCGATTAAGGGATCTGACATTCCACGCTCCGATCCGTAGAACGCCAGTTTTCTTTCTCCTGATAACGACGTCCTCCTGAGTAGTCCCCGCCCGGAGATCCGAATGGGGGACTATTTTACCTCCGGAATATTTTACCCAAGAGGACGCCATCATCATTTAACCATACAGTTAAGCTGCATGCCCTCGGGAAAAATTACGGCTGTAGTTTCCCCTTGCTTTCAGCCGTTCGCAGTACCAGCACGGTAAGGCCGTTTTGGTTAGTGTTACAAGGCTAGATCAGTCAATCATCCAGACTGTTGCCCCTGCAACTACTGAAAAAGCTGCTGTCCCTCTTGAGGAACCACACGTTTGTCTGGCCTCTCAACAGATACCCCTCCGTTGTGGTTGCACCTACGGTACGGCCATCTGTATCAAAGAGGCACGCAAGCCTCCCCACCAACGGCAAGGTCCATGGTTTATGGGGGCTGTGTAGTCAATTAAGAAAACAAATTCTGTTTTACGCTACCAACATTCTGCGCATTGTAGACCTCTTTACACGTGAGTTCGTCCGCAGCTCGTGGTCGTGCGGTAGCGTTCTCGCTTCCCACGCCCGGGTTCCCGGGTTCGATTCCCGGTGGGGTCAGGGATTTTCTCTGCCTCGTGATGACTGGGTGTTGTGTGATGTCCGTAGGTTAGTTATGTTTAAGTAGTTCTAAGTTCTAGGGGACTGATGACCATGGATGTTAAGTCCCATAGTGCTCAGAGCCATTTTTGAACACGTGAGTTCGAAAGTTTCTCGGCTAACCTCCTTGCCTAGGGACACCAGATGAAAGTTGATGTCGTTAAGCCCTGAATGAAAATTGCGCAACGGATAACTGGAGAGGGGAGCTTGCGAGCGCTACCTAGAGAGCGTGCCCTTTCTGTACGATACTACGCAAGCGGCTGGAGGGCTCATACGCTGATGTGCGGGTCCCTGCATTGTATATCTTTTATTTTATATGAATTCCTTTAACTTGACTTCTTTGTTGAAGATTGATGACAATTGATTACCTATTTATTTTAAACATTATTACTCGATTTTACAGCGATTACAACAATTGTTCCAGTTTACAGATATTACAGTTTTAAAACTTATAGCTCGGGTATATTATATACGAATCGGCGCGCACATTTCTACCCAGAAGACGGAATTGCGTTGGCCAAATGTATACCATCAAAGTCTCCCAATATTTGACATAGGACATTCACTATGTGAGGAGGTTGGTTTGGTTGTTTGGGGAAGGAGACCAGACAGCGTGGTCATCGGTCTCATCGGATTAGGGAAGGATGGGGAAGGATGTCGGCCGTGCCCTTTCAGAGAAACCATCCCGGCATTTGCCTGGAGTGATTTAGGGAAATCACGGAAAACCTAAATCAGGATGGCCGGACGCAGGATTGAACCGTCGTCCTCCCGAATGCGAGTCCAGTGTCTAACCACTGCGCCACCTCGCTCGGTCTATGTGAGGAGGATATCGGGCAAACTGGGGACCAGATACATTAACAAAGGGGGTCAAATTTCCTAAATTAAACGATGACATCGTTTCCTTACACAATCCAAAGCTGGAAATAAAAGAATTAGTACAAATATTCAAATACCTCTCTTCCATGCGTGAACATTGAGACAGACGCACTGAGGGCACGCCTGCTCACTTACCCGTCTTCTGTAACACCCCTAGAATATGGCGGGCACCCGGAGGTCTTCCTGGGCGCCGGTGGAGGGGGTGGTCGAACCACTTGGCGTGACCAACCTCTCCACCCCAAATCTTGTGACACTGGAAAGTCTTTGACTTTTACCTGCATGTGATGTCTCTCTGATCCCCTACCCAGGAGTAAGGTTGGTACTAATATACTACAGAACTACTTCCCAACTAAGATTTGGCCACGCTTTACGGAAAGGTGTGAGGAGGATTAGGAAAGTTCATGTGCAGATTCACATTCACGTACAAGAAATGCATAATACACGTCACATATAAATACGTATTATGAAGCCTGACACATTTCTTTCCACCCGTCCACATGGGTTCTGTTGCACCCGCGGCCGGCCGCGTCGTGCGATAAAACTGGCTGCGGAGCCGCCTCTGTTTTTATTTCTCGGTCCGAGCGCGCAGCGAAACCTGCTGCTTATAGAGTGGAAACTGCTGTACCGTTTCAACTTGTCCATATCATTGTGCAAAGTGGTGGAAGGCTTATTAAATATTGTTATTATCGTATCACGGAGTTTTTCGCCTGACTGACAACACAGCCGTAGTCTCCTCTGCCCATTCTGCCAGTATGTGAAAGATCATTACAGCTGAGTGACTGTGTGTACATGAAGTTGTATGGGAGGGAGGCAAGGCTTTGAGAATATATGCTAATCTGTAAGTGAGTGCGCATATTTGTATGGGTAGTATAAAGGTAATTTGGTGTAGATACTTATCAGTGTAAGTAAGTAAGCAGTCTTTTCATGAAATCCAACCCTCCAGTGAAAATCATTGCTGACCAGTAAGTGAACCTTGCAAAAGGAAGAGACGAAAATTAATTAAAGAGAGAGAACTACAATTTGAAAAATAAATTAATTAATTAATTAAATTAAATGTAAAAAAAAGACATTCAACAAGGGTCGTGGAGCGTAAGCCCTAGGAGCAAAGTACCACAAAAATCGATAAATCATGAAGTTAACAAAAAACTTTTCTTCCCAGGTGCTGGAGACAATGTCTAAGAGTTGTAAACCCACTTCACTGTTATTATGTGCCATGTTTACACAGCGCAAGTGACTAGTTCCACAGTATTTTACTGTTTCTCGACTTTTTATTGGATCACAGCTGCTGTATTCAAAATTTCCACCACTTTTATTTGATCTATTTTCCCATTAAGATTCGTATCCTATCACTTTGCAAGTCGTCTGTTTCCGTGCAGAAACTTAACAGAAAAGATCGTTCTGAAGTGGGCTTACCTAGAGCCCTCAGTTATGGGTCGCCGCCGACACCGGTCGACTCCTACAAAGATATTCTACCAGCCATCAGCATTTCAACACCAAGAAGGGTAACGAGATGTTACTTATCGTGCGTATACGGTGTAATAGGATGAATACATGATGCACTGTCAAAGTCATTTGTGGGTATACAGGGTGTTAAATTTACCACACAAATAACATTGTTGATATTTGCAGCCATCTTCCTTAGTTTTTAACTTCAATTATGTTTTGTGATTGACATAAGAAAACTGTCTTTTGCAACTGAAATTTTTTTCTTAAATAAGAGACATGTTTCGTCTACTCATGTTAGACATCTTCAGTGGTCCATAATATATATACAAAATTATTTAATTATACGTAATTTGATATGAGATTTGTAGTGATTCTTTGCCTGTTTGTTGAAATCCATTTTTGTTTACGATCATATGGGTATGTTTGTTATTTAAATTCATATTCGTGTCGTGTTTATGCAACAGTTCGTGGTTCTATGTGTGGTAGATGTAAGTAGTACAAAATTCTTCCAATAAATATTTATTTGCACGTAACCTGTTCAGTAGTACAGGGCTATTACAAATGATTGAAGCGATTTCATAAATTCACTGTAGCTCCATTCATTGACATATGGTCACGACACACTACAGATACGTAGAAAAACTCATAGTTTTGTTCGGCTGAAGCCGCACTTCAGGTTTCTGCCGCCAGAGCGCTTGAGAGCGCAGTGAGACAAAATGGCGACAGGAGCCCAGAAAGCGTATGTCGTGCTTGAAATGCACTCACATCAGTCGGTCATAACAGTGCAACGACACTTCAGGACGAAGTTCAACAAAGATCCACCAACTGCTAACTCCATTCGGCGATGGTATGCGCAGTTTAAAGCTTCTGGATGCCTCTGCAAGGGGAAATCAACGGGTCGGCCTCCAGTGAGCGAAGAAACGGTTGAACGCGTGCGGGCAAGTTTCACGCGTAGCCCGCGGAAGTCGACGAATAAAGCAAGCAGGGAGCTAAACGTACCACAGCCGACGGTTTGGAAAATCTTACGGAAAAGGCATTTCTTAAACAGGAGATTGGAAAACTGATGAATCGGTCGTGGTGGAGATCATGATCAGCAATTCATGTCATGGCCTCCACGCTCTCCCGACTTAACCCCATGCGATTTCTTTCTGTGGGGTTATGTGAAAGATTCAGTGTTTAAACCTCCTCTACCAAGAAACGTGCCAGAACTGCGAGCTAGCATCAACGATGCTTTCGAACTCATTGATGGGGACATGCTTGCGCCGAGTGTGGGAGGAACTTGATTATCGGCTTGATGTCTGCCAAATCACTAAAGGGGCACATATCGAACATTTGTGAATGCCTAAAAAAACTTTTTGAGTTTTTGTATGTGTGTGCAAAGCATTGTGAAAATATCTCAAATAATAAAGTTATTGTAGAGCTGTGAAATCGCTTCAATCATTTGTAATAACCCTGTATATTGCACATGCCTGCACTGCTCACCATCACCACCCCAACACCAGAGTCCACTCTCCCCATGATCCCTCAGTCAGCTCCCACACGCCCTCAGTCATCTCTAAAACATGTAACCAAGAGCAGTGCAAGCATGTGCAGTATAGTACAGTATAGGTTATGTGTACAGAAATATTTACTAGAACAAACCTGTAAAAGTGCATTTAATGCATATAGAGCAACAAGTGATTGCACGAACATGACACAAAACTGAGTGTAACAAACACAACCATACAATTGTAAACAGCTATAGCTAGATTTAAACACATTGTTGAAGAATCACTATGAATCCGATACATAAAGATGTATAATTAAATAATTTTATACGTATTATAGACCATTGAAAATGCCTAACGTGAATAGGCTAATCATGTCTGGTACTCAAGAATAAAATTTCTGCTGTAAAAGACGGAAGTTTTATTGTCTTTATCATAAAACAATTACTTCACAGAGGTACTATCTCTTCTGCCAGCAACAAAGACTTTAGCCCAACTTGGAGTAGAGTCGAAGTGAGACAGGTTGACAGACATGGGTACGTTATTCCGTGCTGCTTCAAATCTTTGCCAGAAGTCATATTTGCCATGTCGTTCATATACAGCGTCCGTGACGTCATTACATTTGATCGCAAAACTTATCAGTCAATTTTTATATAAATATTGTTTGTTAGCTAGAGGTTCCTACTTTAGTCATTTCCATAATGCCATAGAGTCAAAACTCGTACAGCCAATAAACAAAATTCATGTGAGCATTGATTAAAACTTTTATAGTCAGTTCCATACCAGAGTTCTTAAACTGTAGTGGGTGGCGGGTAATGGTGTACCAGGGTCTCGGCAACCCATGATCAGAGGCTTTCAGTGGATGAGACATATGGAGAATGCGCCGACCAGGCCACCAGTCGTACACATCCTGTATAGAGCTGGTCAGCACAACGTGGGCAATGTGTGGTATACCATTATTTTTTTAATTCTCCTGACTGGTTTGATGCGATCCGACACGAATTCCTCTCCTGTGTCAAACTTTTCATCTCAGAGTAGCACTTGCAACCTATATCCTCAATTACCTGCCGGATGTATTGCAGTTTCACTATTCTTCTACAGCTTTTACCCTCTACAACTCTCTCTAGTACCATGGAAGTTATTCTCTGATGATTTAACAGATCTCTTCTCATCCTGGTGTTGTTAATGTCTTACATACGTTCCTTTCCTCGCCGATTCTGCGGAGCACCTCGTCATGCCTTACCTTACCAGTCAACCTAATTTTTAATATTTGTCTGCAGCACCACATCTCAAAGGCTTCAAGTCTCTTGTGTTCGGTTTTCCCACAGTCCATATTTCACTACCATAAATTGCTGTGGTGCAAACGTACATTCTCAGAAATTTCTTCCTCATATTATGACCTATCTTTGATACTAGATCAGTATTCCGCAGTGTGCGACACTGAAATCTATCAGGGTAATTGACCTACCAGACTCCATCACACACCCCTTAAGGCTCCATTTTAACTGTAATTTGCGCAACGGAATCGTTATCCTGAAATGCCCTAACATAGAATCATAATATGGGAAATTGTATTCAGTCAGTAGAATAAATCAGTGAATTGAGGGGAACCATGTACTCCCTCAAATAAAAATGCAAATGAATAAAAAATAATTATTTATTATATTAAGCAATTACAAAGTATTTACATCAACATTCTATGAACAATTAAAGTTAACTGCTGACGACAAGTGACCAAACAAGCAAGCGGAGGGACGGCTACTGCATCCTAGGTGCACATTAAAACATTAATGAAACCTGGTGGTAGTCAAGGGTGGCAGGATTCGGTTAGAATTGTGGGCAGGACCGTAATCACTTGCTATTGGTTGCCTTTAACAATTACACACTATTTATTTTAAACCAGTAATTCCAGACTCAACAACAAATTAAAAATATCACACATTATTAATGAAGGAATAAACAACAGTGTAAATAATAGTGTTTCAGTGAGTTACAATTTAGCAGATCATCATTAAATACGGGGACAACAGATAATGTTTTAAAAGCAAGCCACTGTGGTCTGGGCAGAAGGCCTTACACGCCAGGAATGGCAATAAATTAAAAATTGTTTAAAACTCGGTGCAACTTACAAAGTACAGGTATTGAAATATTAAGGCAAGTCGCCACAAATACAGCAGAAGGCATCAGACGCCAGGAATGGCAGTAAATAAGGTTTCAAGGCTTACTGCTAAAATACAAACACCAAATTTGAAATTTAAGGCAAATGACCACAATCACAGCTGAAGGCCTTATACTCCAGGAATGGCAATAATATAAAAAAAATTTGATACCTGCTGTAAAACAGCAAATAAAATAGCGAAAGTTACTTAAAAAACAAGCAACTGATGCAGACGGTGCCCCAGGAATCGACCTCTGAGAAGGTCCGGCAACAAATACTTTCGCGAGCGATGAGATAGCAGCCAAGAGTTGCATTCACTTCGCAAGTTGGTAACTCAGACTAGTGGCAGTCTAACGAATGACTAATGATAATCTTGCTGAAGCTGCCTGACGTCCGATAAAACAAATGCAACTATGGAACAATACGCCAAAGCCGGAACCGGCGGTCTGCACTACGTCCAGAATACTGTGATTAGAGCCCCCGGAACGAGAAAGGAATCATCAACAGGCCTACAATCAAGAAAGCTGTCAAAACTACACGTCTTACCGGACAGCAGCGGCAAGGCGAGGAAATGTACACCACCGTTACATACACTAACCTCCAGGGCAGGTAACTGGGGCGTTAGCGGCCATCCGGCAGGAAAAATTACCGCTGGTTGAACGAATTGTAACAAATTGAACGCAGTAAATAGTAAAAAGAAGTCGAGGAAAGCTAATCAGATCCGCCTTCTCCAAGCACTCCACTCGTTGCTCTTCGCCATGGCGACACTATGAGCAGCAACACAAACCCAAGTCACTGGAGAATCTCTACTTGGATTGAAATCTACTCATCTTAAAGCTTGCTGGATCCGGTTTACGACGAGGTCGTGCACTCTCATGACCACAACCCTTCCATCTGGCAGTCCATGCGTGCCGCCAGCAGTGCCGGCGTGTTCTCGCACTGTGCGGACCTGGCTTCTCCTCCATCGCCAACCGAACTCTCCACTCACACGACACAGCAAGAACAACGACATCGCCCCAAAGATAGGGCAACAGTTACCACATATCGATAACCGTCGCTGCTGCCACTATGCCACTATGCTCTCGAAACCGAATGGTGCCAGTCAACGCGAGAAGAAGACAAACAACCGCAACCATGCCAACTAAACGATACCGTCTGGCCTCCAACAGAGGGCGGAAACCTACGAACAACACCAACGCGAGCCGCAGCATGGCTCAATTAATCCACTACAACCCAATGATTAAGTTAGAAACTCCAGTGGTCGATTGAATACGACATCGAACGATACTAAGGCGGGAACGGGTATAGCGGAGCGGTGGCAACAATATGCTTCTTATCTAAGCATTAACCCCCATCTGGTGAGCCGTGCTGCTGTATACTCTCACCAGTCTGCTGAGGCGCTGAGTCAGAGGACCGTCATTGTAGAGGAGAATCAGAATCTCTCTCGTCAGGACTCTGACACCACCAGGCGCCACAAAGCCTCGAACTAGCGACCTGTCTGTATCCACAATCAAACCAAGAGTGTCCCTTTTTCTTCCAACAGCTCCCGACTCTGCAACATGCGCCAATCTGGCCGCGAACACCAAGCAGGTGAAACGTTACTGTTTTCCGCCAATAGCTTGTCAGTACCACGTTTTACAAATTCCCACCCGGGCATGTCGTCAGTTATGGGCCAATCAGAGCACACCTTCCTAGCTAGTTTATCCCAGAAATTCCCATCTGACGTTAGCCGGTCATAGGCGGATCAGAGCGTTGTTTAAAACTTCTGAATTTCCTGAGGTCCCATTTCTTACCATGATTTGACCCAACATTCTAAAACTTGTACATTTCCGCCACAAATTGTGATGTACTAGCAAGCACTTGAAACTGTTGCCCTCAGCCATCTCAAGAGGCGCGGCGTCCCATAGTCCGCTAACCCCGACTTAGCGAAAAGGACTGGTAGGTTACGCTAAGGCCGTGTCCTACGTGAGCGACAGAAGCGACCGACAACGAGCGAATTCTGGATACGCGACACTCCAGCATTGGGCGAACAGCTCGGGTGTCGTGAGTGCGAACGACCATGTCGCACTACAAGATGGCTGCTTAGAGCCAACCAGCTGTTTCTATGAAACGGCGTCCTTAACCTGTAGAATACAGTAGCTGGAGAGTGAGGCAACAAAAATTAGGTTTACTTAAGAAAATGAAGCGATAAAGAATGCTGTGCAAGAAATTTACAAAGGGAGGAATCTCTTGGAGAATTTCATAAATATCATCAACTACGAAGATCACCAGACAAATTCTTCGAATACACGTGAATGAGCAGAGGAGCATTCGACTATCTCATTAATAAATTAAATAAGAATGTTTTTTACATGATCAAGAACCTTTAACAGCCAATAAATGTGGAAGAATGACTGACTATATGACTAACTACCCTAAATACACACATAAATATACATATTGACAAATGTTACTAATAGGTAGCTATGGTGTAGCGGGGGCGTTTCAGTTCGTGTTTTTGTGCTTCGTTAAGGTCATGGGTTCGATTCCGGATTCCTCATACATTTTAACTGACTAAGTTACCGTTCTGTATACTAAGTTTTCTGTACACTGTTTACACTGCATCGCTAATTATATTTTTAAGGTCTTGCCAAAGAACTTGATCTTTAAGTGTGTACACATCTATGCCAGTATATCACTGCTCTGAGCACTATGGGACTTAAACATCTGAGGTCATCAGTCGCCTAGAACTGAGAACTACTTAAACCTAACTAACCTAAGGACATCAAACACATCCATGCTCGCGGCAGGATTCGAACCTGCGACCGTAGCGGTTTTTTGAGAAGAAAATCAAACGTTTTGTCTAATGATTTGTCTAAAAGTATGAAATGAAAAATATTAGGGAAACGTTTGGTGCATCTCATTCTCTGTTCATGATGTCGAGCATCATACAAAGGCACATAGAGCGTTTCTCTGATCTACTTATTTCTTTCACACGAATCATTCCATAAACTGTATGACTGTTTTCTTTTATTTTTTTTATTTCCAAGTTTTATTCAGAAAGCATGACTCCTCGTTTGCCTTCCTAACATACTTGGTTCGAAGGACACCTTTTTGACATTTAAATACCACACCAATGTATCTTTTTATGTGCAAAGTAGCTAGGCTTTGGAAAGATCAAAGTTTTGCCACTTCATTTACATAGCTTGGCAGCAGCTTTTCGTGAAATATTTCAATTTTTCCTCAATTCATTAATTACCCTGATTACTTTCAAGCACTTAAATATTTTCATGCAAAAGTAGACCTCACGCTCGTCACTTCGATACCCCCTTTACCTGTTTCCCTCCTTTCTTTGGCTATGAACATTCAGACGAAACCTCATGGTGCAATTTATAGGGAGTTTTGTTTTCGCTCTGCTCACGCGTTTACCAAAACTTATCTAGTGTTAATCTTATGATAAAATAGTCCTTTCTGCGTGCTGTCATTTCCAAAAATCGTCGTTTCGATATCTTGAACCATTTACGAGATACGACGATTATTACGACCACTTTATTCCCGAATCGTGGGACGCGCCAATAACAACCCGTCCACGGATACAAGAACCAATATCTAAAGAATGAAAAGAGATATCATTCCAGTTTCAACTTTGAATACAATTTAGATATATTGGTTACATTTCATACGCAATAATGTATTGCCTTAAATGAACCATACGGAGGTCTACGCAATGTGATTTTAGTTCTGCAAATTTTTAAAAATTTCGTGCAGTCATGTGCTCAATTTCGTGCAGCACAGTTACTATGATGAATAACGAAAATAAATTCAGACCTTTATCATTTAAAGATATCAAACTATAAGTTGCGGAAGAATGAAATTTTTTCACCTAATAGTTTTCTTAAAATCGGTGGACAAGTATTTATTTCATAGCTGCCGTCGCGTCCGCTCCATTGCTTTGCCGTGAAGACTCGTGGCTGTCGCTCTGTGTCGCGCATGTTGCAGCGATAAGATTCAAACACGTTTGAATTCCAAACGTCGCCAGTTGCAGCGAGAGAAAGGCAGCAAGACAGATGTCGCTCACGTAGGAGACTTCCTTAACTATGCTTGCGGTTGTGTTTTGTCGCCCGAAGCCTGTCGCGCGCTGTCGCTCGCTTCTGTCGGTCACGTAGGACGCGGCCTAAGCTTCCGTTGGTGGCCACTTGATACACGCAACCCTGCACAAAGCTCTGAGTGACCATGACACACATGCCGCATTCAGACCAGTGTGCGAGCTGTGCATTTCTCACGTAGTCGCAGACTGGAACTATTAGACCCTTAACAGACGACCACTGAAATTTTTGTTAAATATATTTCCCCTGTAATAAATCACCGTAATGAGACTTCAGGTAGATGCAACCAAGCGTCCTGCCTATCGTCAGTCTTGACAAGGGGCAGAAAAGTGTAGTACACTACTGGCCATTAAAATTGCTACACCACGAAGATGACGTGCAACAGACGCGAAATTTAACCGACAGGAAGAAGATGCTGAGACATGCAAGTGATTACCTTTTCACAGCATTCACACAAGGTTGGCGCCGGTGGCGATACCTACAACGTCCTGACATGAGGAAAGTTTCCAAACGATTCTTCATACAAAAACAGCAGCTGACCGGCGTTGCCTCGTGAAACATTGTTGTGATGCCTCGTGTAAGGAGGAAAAATGCGTACCATCACGTTTCCGACTTTGATAAAGGTCGGATTGTAGCCTATCGCGATTGCGGTTTATCGTATCGCGACATTGCTGCTCGCGTTGGTCGAGATCCAATGACTGTTAGCAGAATATGGAATTGATGGGTTCAGGAGGGTAATACGGAATGCCTTGCTGGATCCCAATGGCCTCGTATCACTAGCAACCGAGAGACAGGCCTCTTATCCGCATGGCTGTAACGAATCGTGCAGCCACGTCTCGATCCCTGAGTCAACAGATGGGGACGTTTGCAAAATAACAATCATGGGCACGAACAGTTCGACGACGTTTGCAGCGACATGGACTATCAGCTCTGAAACCGTGGCTGCGGTTACCCTTGACACTGCATCACAGACAGGAGCGCCTGCGATGGTGTACTCAACGACGAACCTGGGTGCACGAATGGCAAAACGTCATTTTTTCGGATGAATCCAGATTCTGTTTACAGACCCGTGGCTCTACCCTTCATTCGATCCCTGCGAAACCCTACATTTCAGCAGGATAATGCACGACCGCATGTTGCAGGTCCTGTACGGGCCTTTCTGGATACAGAAAGTGTTCGACTGCTTCCCTGGCCAGCACATTCTCCAGATCTCTCACCAATTGAAAACGTCTGGTCAATGGTGGCCGAGCAACTGGCTCGTCACAGTACGCCAGTCACTATTCTTGATGAACATTGGTATCGTGTTTAAGCTGCATGGGCAGCTGTACCTGTACACGCCATACAAGCTCTGTTTGTCTCGATGCCCAGGTGTATCAAGGCCGTTATTACGGCCAGAGATGGTTGTTCTGGGTACTGATTTCTCAGGATCTATGCACCCAAATTGCGTGAAATTGTGATCACATGTCAGTTCTAGTATAATATATCTGTCCAATGAATACCCGTTTATCATCTGCATTTCTTCTTGGTGTAGCAATTTTAATGGCCAGTAGTGCATAAATGGAACGAGGCAAGCCAGGCGGCCTGTAACCTGCGACTAGCAGACTTCCTTTGGTCAGAAATGCCCTTTTTGGCAGTGCTAGTCTGCTTTTTATGTCCTCCTTGATCCATTCGTTATGGGTTATTTTGCTGCATTGTTTGCAGAATTGCTTAACTTCGTCTACTTCGCGATGACCAATTTTGACGTTGAGTTTTTCACTGTTCTCTTTTCTGCTACTTCTCGTTGCTTTGGTCTTACTTCGATTTCCTCAGTCCATATTCTGTACTCATGAGACCGTCCATTCCATTCAGCGTAGCCTGTAATTCTTCTTCACTTTTACTGAGGATAACAACATCATCAACAAGCGTTATGAACGATATCATTTCGCCTTAAATTAAAATCCAACTCTCGAACCTTCTTTTCTTTCCGTCATTGCTTCTTCGATATGTAAATTGAACAGTAAGCATTACGGGGTTTAAAGCATCACGGAGACCTTGAAAATAGTCCACAGTGGCCGGCCTTAGAGACGGAGATGCTGTCCAAATTACCGGTTGTGAGAAAGAGAGGTGATCGTGTTGTGCACCCAATGACATGACATAACGTAATACGATGTGTAGGGCTCGTTCTGCTC
Source organism: Schistocerca piceifrons (assembly GCF_021461385.2). Lineage (NCBI taxonomy): Eukaryota > Metazoa > Arthropoda > Insecta > Orthoptera > Acrididae > Schistocerca > Schistocerca piceifrons. Next base: position 483,675,086 of record NC_060143.1, on the reverse strand, counting down.
GAAGCCGTCATACGTGGGGCATCCATCGTCATGCTGCTCGCAGAACCGGGGACTCCTTTGTCACTAATGTGTTCCGCGTCGTGATTGGACCCTTCACTGTCGGCCCGCCCCTCTCTGCTGACACATCAAGGGAAGCCACATCATTGGTCACCGTGCTGACAGTCCAGGTGTCATGGCACTGTGGGCACGGATGCTTGTCTATATGCAAACAATATGACTCAACAAACAGAGGGGTCTAGAAATATTTAGATACAATAATTAATATCTTTGGAACAAAAAGACATATCGTTGCATTTTTGCGCAGTAGCGTAGTCCATTGTTTTCTCAACAGCTCCTGGCGCGCGTTTCCCAGCAGACGACAAAGCAGCATGGGTGAAGTACGATTGTCGTCTGAGCAGCGCATGACCGTCTTGAAGTGGCACTGGAAGTATGAAAACATGATAGAGATACAGCAGCAATGCCGCAGTGTGCACAGAACTAAGCCACGAACACGTACAACAATTGATCGTATTCGGGACAAATTTGAAGCCTATGACACTGTTCAGTATGCGCGTAAGAAAAGGTCTGGTCAACCAGAAACATCAGCAAGTCCAGTTTCCAACGCTGCTATGTTGCAAAATATTACTAGGTCACCTCAAAAATCTGTGAAGCAGGGTGCATGAAAAAAGCGGGTAAGCCAATCAATCGCATTCTGAAGGCTGCAAAGTGGAAAACGTACGTTCCAAGATCGCTGCACGCTATAAACGAAGACGACCCGGATCGAGGAATTCGAGAGGTGTTTGGAAATGAAAGATTTTACCTACAACTAGATGGCACTCCGCCTCACTACCACTGAGATGTCAGAGCTTACTTGGATGAAAAATCTAATGGACGATGGATAGGTTGAGAACCCACATACCTTACATTTTCTTGCCTTCTACCTATGTGAGACCTTGAAAAGTGAAGGTTATCGTCAGACGCCAGCTACACTGAACGAGCTACGAGAAATCATCAAGGTGTCTTGCGCGGCTATCACACCGGCAATACTGACAGCCGTAGTTCAGTCAACAGTTCAGCGCCATCGACTTTTTTGGCTGTAATGGGGGTCACTTTGAACACATAAAATAACCTTCCCCCTGTACAAGAGCTCTCTGTATATGACATGGGCGTGCGATCCTGCGCGGCCAAGCGAACAACTGTCTGCCCTATCGGGCACTGTACTCCGTTCATCGTAAGAATAAACCTCGTGTAAACATTACACTATGTATTCTTCCGCGTTTGCTGGAATCACAATTGATTTCGGTTCACGTGGAGCAGAAGCCAAGCTCTCTCGAGCACAGTCAAGTACGATAATGAGGATACGTTTTAAGCTGTGCATTACGCTGTAATGACACATTATGACGCAGAGAGATACAATATTTTAAATTCTGCTCTAAAAATTAAATTGAGAGGAATGGAGAAAATAATCTCTGTAATGTCCATATTTGATTCACTTTTGTTTCGTACTCCAAGAAGGAGCAATATCCTCACTAGTTACCTTTTATTTGACGGACGCGTTTCTTTTGTTTTTTTTAAGTGCGCTGCAAGGCAGCCATATTGTCAGTATTAATGATTTGTGCAACGAGCGTAAGAATAGTCTTATTGTCTAGTGTATAAAATAGTGAAAAATATTCCAGTCTTACGATGTAGCATTGTAGTACTTTGTTCCACCGCCTTCGCTAAAGAAGCTGACGCCACCTTAGGAAGATAGGCATGGTCAACAGAGAGAAGAACATTCATGGCGACCAATGAATTAATATTGTGGCAGAAGAACTAACCCCACGTTTAAGGCGAGAACTCTGAATAAATCGACAACAACGTAAAATTCCAAAATATTGTTAATCGGAAGTGTACATTATATTTCAGGCAAAATTCAATGAGCACTGAATTTGTCCGCATTCAAAGCCAGTTATTACAGTCCTTAAAAGCCTTTCAAAAATTCTAAAGTTAAATTTCCATATCCATATTTTTTTCCTTTCAAAAACTCAATAAATTTAATTTTTTTATTAATTTCACCACACTGGTGACCGCTGCTGATGGAACAAAGAATAAGTACTTGATTATTGTACTACATATGTACTTGTACGGATTACTGTTTCTCTGTTACATGACACATGGAAAATGACGAATAAGGTGAAACAATATTAATCGAATAAACGGTTGGCACGATAACCATAAGGAAGAAGGACAAGGATTTACAAAACTAACGTAATCGTGAGTGACGCAGCTTAAACGAAATTAATTGGCGAAAGCGCAAACGCGTACAGCGGTTGCACCTTGGCTGAGCTCCACTTAAAGCAGAACCTTTTCCTTTCCATATTAAAATCCTGTAGTGTTTGCGGCAACGCACAGTACATATTTAAACTTTGTTAATTACATTTTTACGTTCAACAATCACAGGATTAGAAGACGTAGTGCGCCATCTTGTAAATTTCCGATGCGCACTAAATAACTATCGCGAGAAATTTTTATTAATTCAACTGCGAGAGAATTTAAAGATTTAGATTAACAGTTAAGTCCATATAAAAATAATATTTTCACAATGGAATCAGAGAATTTTAATTTGACAAATGTTCATGGACACGTCACCGATTCTGACAATAGTGACGTAAATGATGACGCAATTAGTTTTTCCGCACAACATAATGTAGAAGTAAATACAATTCAATTGCATTCCACAATGATTAACAATAACGAAGCATTTGCAAATGAAGCCTTGTGCACAATCGATGAAGCATCGATTATCAGATCAGATGAAAATATTTCGCGTGAAATCAGTGAACCTAGCCCGGTTGCGATTCAATCAGACCGTGGTAGAGAAACAATGGGCACAAATAATGGCATAAATACAGACACACAAGCTTCGACAGCTACGCTTGAGGCATTATAATTTATAGTCTGATGTCAAACTATAGCACGCAGTTATCTGATTTAAAGATTAGTCACAACACGACGAACACAAAACTGTCGAATCTAGAAATCAGTCACAACACGACGAACACAAAATTGTCAAGCATGGAAACTGGGGCCAGCCGGAGTGGCCGAGCGGTTCTGGGCGCTACAATCTGGAACCGTGCGACCGCTACGGTCTCAGGTTCGAATCCCGCATCGGGCATGGATGTGTGTGATGTCCTTAGGTTAGTTAAGTTGAAGTAGTTCCCTAAGTTCTAGGGGACTGATGACCTCCGAAGTTAAGTCCCATAGTGCTCAGAGCCATTTGAACTTTTTTTTTTTTTTTTTTTTGAAACTGGGTTACAACAGCAGTTTTCAAGTATAAATAAACACGCAATTTGAAAATATGCACAAACATTTCGATCACCACTTAAATAAACTCAACAATTAAATAGATCAAAAGATCGAACACATAGTCATCAAAACAGCCAATAATGTATATAATGATTTACAAAAGAAATTTTTAGATCTTACAAACAGGAACAGGAACTGTCGGCAATCGTAGAAACACACAATCAAACACAAACAGTACAAAAAGAAATACATGAAAACTTAGAGGCTATTCAATTAAATTTAACAGAAGTGCAGTCCGTATGTGAAGAAATACCAGACCAGGTTAATAAAGTTAACGAAGAAGACGGTCTTCTGAAACAGGAGACTCAACGTATTAACGCGGACATTATCAAAATAAATGAAACTTTAGAAACCGGTTATGTAAAAGAATAAATAACTGACCGGGAAACAAAACTTTTTGAAAAATTAGGTAATGAAATCAAGTAGCCGAGTACAGAATACGTGAGGAAGTTGCGGATAGACTGAGTGTTTCAAATGATTTTCCTACGTCAAACAACAGGCAGCGTGACACTTATTCGCCCGTGCCAGATTACGATGTCAATAACGATGAATATCACGCGTCCAGTCCGGCTTATGTGCACGCACTGGCGCAGCCAAACAATGGCTATTTACCAAACGCGGCGCTGCAACATGCTGCATGATTCAAGTCGCTGAGAGCCTGTTAAAACAAACAGTTTCCAGTTTTCTCCACGGAATCCAGAAAAACTCATCCAGTCGTATTCGTAAGAGCATTTAAAACTGGACTGAGGCATAGAAGATTAGATATGTAGTAGGCTTCACACAAGGCGACACACTTCTGTGGGCCAGTGCGTCACCTACCAACAATTTGAACGGGCTTTCTTGGAGAAATATTGGTCTACTGGGGTCCAAGAAAAACTGCGACGTGAGGTATTGAACCCACAACCGTTCAACCTCAAACACGGCGGGTTGAGGAAGTATTTCGAAAAGTATTTGAATAAGACGCGCTGTTGGAACAATCCAATACCGCACTTGGGTGTTCTCAAAATTCTGAAAAACAGACTACCTGCGAAAAATTGGTAACCATACTGGAGAACGACCTTGAATACTTTCTTTCCGTGCTTGACTCAATTGATCTAATATACGAAGAAGGGCCGAGCACAAGTAATCGGAATGAACACTCCGGGCAGGCCTGGGTGACCGGCGCTACAGTCTGGAACCGCGCGACCGCTATGGTCACAGGTTCGAATCCTGCCTCGGGCATGGATGTGTGTGATGTCCTTAGGTTAGTTAGGTTTAAGTAGTTCTAAATTCTAGGAGACTGATGACCTCCGAAGTTAATTCCCATAGTGCTCAGAGCCATTTGAACACTCCGGAACCAATCAAAACAACGGTAACGGAAATCATTTTAATGGCAGTGGACAAAACCAACACAGTTGGCATCTGTATGTGACAAGGACAAATAATGGAAACCAGAATTACGGAAATGGAAGGAATTCGGCACCGCAGAGACGTGACGACCGAAGGTATAATACAGATTACGGTCCACGCCGGTACGGAAATGATAGAAATCACGCGAATTATTGGTCAGTCCCGCGTGATGAAAGGCGGTCCGCCAATGAAAATTACAATAGTTACAGTAATAGGAATGACCGACCAAGGAGAAATAGCGACGGAAACTAATTGGCGACGGATTAACCACTCAGTACACTGAGTAGAGGTAACGGACAGTAATCAAGCAACGCAGTTGGCTCTCCCGGTAAACAATAATCGGTCGCAATGAGCCCCCACCGGCCGACCGTTTTGACAAGAGGGGGCACAGACATACACACATTACATCTTAAACAATTATTTTTAAGATAACAGGATGCTACCGTAGAAGAAGAGCTATGTGAAGAAGAGATGAAAGCACCGAACAAAGTAAGTGACCTCGTGCAGGCTGTAGTAACAGCAAAAATAGGGACTGTAATTACCAACGTAATTTTAGATACAGGCACATCTACGAATATTATTTCCAACAGCTGATTTAAAGAAGTTTCTAAAGCAAAGGGTTATACCCTCACCAAGATATCGGGGAATTTTTGCATTAAATGTCATATGTTGTATTATTGAAACAGAAAATATACAACACTTTATCACTTGGTAAAAATATAGTCGTTAGCACAAGAAACTTGCGAACAAGGAAAAAATTTTCCGAGTCCTGTGTTCGTAGTTTAAAAAGTACAATGAAAAAGACATTCAGTTAGTGAAAAACATGCATTAAACCAGACAACATAACGTAAGTTTCAATCAAACATCGAAACTAGTAACCAACTGGTGGCATATGCCAACTTTAAAACGCGTAGTTAACCACACCTCGCCGGCCGGAGTGGCCGAGCGGTTCTAGGCGCTTCAGTCTGGAACCGCGCGACAGCTAAGGTCGCAGGTTCGAATCCTGCCTCGGGCATGGGTGTGTGTGATGTCCTTAGGTTAGTTAGGTTTAAGTAGTTCTAAGTTCTAGGGGACTGATGACCTCAGCTGTTAAGTCCCGTTTTTCCTTTCAAAAAATCAATAAATTTAATTTTTTTTTATTTATTTCGCCACAACGCGTACATCGACTCAGCGATAATACGGGGCAACAGTTTTACCGGCGCATTTAACTTGGAGAGCACTGGCCAGTCACCTGCTCCAACTAACCTGGAGCGATGTGAACAGCTGTAGTAAAAGAGACGAGTAGTGAACAAAATAGCCTTGAATGTCATTTAATTTTTGAACAGAAAGAAAAAATGCTAAAACCCAGGCGATACGCTTCTTACGTGAGCTGATGGAAAACATAACATGTTATCGATCTTAGCTAGCATAGTACTATAATTAAAAACGAGAGTGATGAAAATTCCTGTCTGTCACAAGGGTAATTTTTCTGCATCAGTTATGTGCGGTGTAAGAGCTCACTGCAGGGATTTCACCATGTAGTTAAATGTTGAAGCCCCTGAAGGTATTACAGCAGTCGTCTGGTAATCTCGGAACTCCTTCCATCTGTGAACTTCTTCCATATCGAACTCCCAACTGCTACGTTGATAAAGAGTCGATCAGCAACAGAATCCCAAGCCACCAAACAGTCCACATTTCCACCTCCTCTTTTACGGCTTGCTGTTGTGCATTTCGCCTCGTTCGGCAGTGACGTATCACAAAGCTTTGTGCATTAGTTCCAGTAAGTCTTGCAGCTTAAAAAACGCGACAAATCCCTTAACTTGGCTCCAGATCAGTTCTGTTGGCTTCAGATTGCAGTGTAAAGGTGACAAACGTAAAATTGCATCATTTGTATGGTGTCTCCACGCCGTGAAAATTGTTTTCTGTGTTTCTGCGACACTTATCACTCTGGCTCGTATGAGAGCACATGTGTCCTATAAAACAATGGGCATATTCAAACAATGAGTATTCGTTTTTTTTTTCATTTTTCTCCAAAAGGTTTAATTGTTTAATGTTTTCTTAACTTCAAAACCTTTAATAAATTTTTTACAATATATGGATCATAAAGAATGTGTATTTACAATGAAAACCAGAATTGTGCATGCGGCATGTGATTAGAAAGTAGAAGACGTGTATTTTTCTAGAAGAAATGATAGTTAAGTGTGAGTTAAGTAACACATATTTAAGAAATATCATATTTAAATGATTTAGGTATTCTAACCGAACAAAAAAAAATTGTACATCGTTACAGGATGCGAACTTCCGCCCACCAACCCTCTCCATTTTCAATCTACGACATTACCGGTCACACTACGAATTCATCGGAATTTAATAACTCTAATATTTGTTACATAATGTGTCTTGAAAAACGTCAAAGCTGATTTTTCTCTGTAATGTTGTGAAAAACATTTAAGAACAACTTGTTTCTAGTCAGTAACAGATTTTTTGCGCGCGTGTTTCACTAGAAGCAGGTATGTCTGAACAGCGAGACAATCAGAGCACACGTAGCGCTTGCAGAGATTTTTACTGTACACTAGTTTTGAAATAAAAATTACGTAGCTAGAGTATGATTAAGAGAAATTTTTATGGCTGTTAATACATCAGAATGTTTTAAAGTTACATTTACAGTGTACATAGTTCCGCGTAGTCAGCGCATACACAACTTTCCCACTAGAGCACGCCCCACTAAACACAACAGCGCAGGCGCAGCGCTCGTCCGTCTCAGCACTACGAGATGGCGCTGTCTTAGAGACGGACCAAATTCTGCTTCCGCCGACCCGCGTATTAATATGTAACGCAGCCAATGAGATTGCTGCTAACGTAGAACCTTTTCTCCTCGCGGATCACACTCGCGCAGTGATACTTATTACAAGTGTAGGGACCTCCGATTAGTCAGTCTGCATTAGTCTCCAGTAGGCTGTAGTCAAGTTTCAGTCTGCGCCTAATAAGATTATCATATTCCTGTACATCGCCATGAAGGGAAATGTATAGACACTTTGTCAAGTATCAGAGATACATGAGAATAAGATTAACGTACCAAGACCAAAGGAACTTCAGATTGTCAATTGTAAATAGCATCCAGAACCAAGTTAAGTTATTTTTATGCTTGTTATTATTTTAATAAATGTGTTTGAAAATTAATCAAGTTCTGTTTAAAGTTGGTCACCGTCAATCTGCTACTCTAAGAGTGCAAGTGGCATTTCTATCGTCTGACCTAACGGCAGAAGATAAACACACCACAATAAGACCACGAGACATATTGCTGACATTCGCCTACTTCGTTAGAGCGACAAGTCAAATAATCTGATGGTGTGTGTAGCGAAGGTCTTACAGTATGCACACCACAATATCTAATACATAAGTCGGACCTACTTCCAAGAGCGGAACAATACCAGTGTACAGGAGCTAAGGCTGCTGACCAGCCATTGCGTTTGTGTTTGTTTACGTCAGGTTTACTCTTATGGTGAACAGAGTATAGTCTTCCCCCAGTAGCTGAATGGTCAGTGTGGCGGATTCTCAGTCCTCTGGGCCCGGGTTCGATTCCCGGTTGGGTCGGGGAATTTTCTCCGCTCAGGGACTGGATGTTGTGCTGTCCTCATTATCATCCTCATCAACTGCAGGTCGCCGCAGTGGCGTCAAATTGAATGACCGGCACCCGGGGAGCAGCCTGCCCGATGGGGGCCCCTAGTCATACGATTAAATAAATAAACGGAGAAGAGTCTTGCGGGCTACGGATGGACTACATGGCGTTTGGTATGGCTCTCTTGTGACCATCGATGCCATGTTGGCTTGACAATCAATTGTGTCATCCCAACCAACACGACCAGCAGTATCCTGCTACTGTTAATACCCAGCACTTAGTGGTGGACGTTCCTCTTTCTTAACTGAGGTATAACATATTTTCACGAAAAACCAACGTTCAAATGCAATTTCTGAATGAGAAACATACTGAATAATCCTTTCTTACACACAGAGCATAGGAGATATTATTCCCACCTACTTCATGTGGATGCGCTAAAATGGTAACCATTTGGATATCCAGCTTGTAGGCGTTATGCCACATCCCTGTCCATGTTTATTACAACTTTGTTGCCACGTTTTAATGCACAGTGTAGGAAAATTTTGTTACGGTAGGCTAGCGAGTAGGTAGGATCACATGGCACTCACTGAACGACGCGCCAGATGGTCGCACAGCGTGAGAACGGCTGGGCGAGCATGAGCCTTATCTTACTTGAGCAGAGAGAGTAGGGATTCAGCCACCATGCAGGGCGCCAAGAAATGAATCTTGTGTTATCTATATTTACTGCTTAAACTTTAATATACAGCTCCAATCGTGCTGATGAAGTTACTTTCACTGGGAACGTGTTAATAATAAATTTAATATCGCTAAATTCATTAGAAAATCATAATTAGAAATTTTAGTTACTGCCCGTGCTTATTGGTGAAAAGGATGGACCAATCACAAGAGCGCCATGAGGGGGCAGGCGTCAAACTGCTAAGGCCGGTATTACACTATCAAATTTATTTGTCCAATATTTTTGTCGAATATCTTTGTCAAAGAAGTTTGATGGTGTAATAGGGAACTTCATCAAATGTCGTCAAATATTTGATCAAATCTAGGGCCTCGCCGTAGATTTGATCAAAGAAGTTCAAAAATGGTTCAAATGGCTCTGAGCACTATGGGACTCAACTGCTGAGGTCATTAGTCCCCTAGAACTTAGAACTAGTTAAACCTAACTAACCTAAGGACATCACAAACAGCCATGCCCGAGGCAGGATTCGAACCTGCGACCGTAGCGGTCTTGCGGTTCCAGACTGCAGCGCCTTTAACCGCACGGCCACTTCGGCCGGCCGATCAAAGAAGTCGCTTGTCTTCTGTTCTCTGCAATGTGACATGTTTCCACGTGGAGCGCTAGCATCGCTGAAGCGTTCTGTCATCTGTAGTGTTTTTATAGACATTGCCCGTAAATACAATTGGTGTGTGCCGACAACTACAAAATTAATAGAGATGTATGAAGCTGATGAGGCGCTTTACAACGTGAGGCACCCTGAACCCAAAAATAGATTAAGAGGGTTGGAGGCCTGACCTGACATAACCTAACCTCACCTAACCTAACGTAACCTAACTCTCTCCCGTAGGAAGGAATCGGAGTGTTATAGTGAGCCTGCCTTCTGATGATATAGCAGTTCTTAAATGAGTATTGTGCTTTGTGATATGAGGATACACTTCACTGAGCACATACTGAAATGTATGCTCATCCATTCGTAAGTAATTGATGTTCAACTTGACGTCCTCCACTATAAGCTCACGTAACAAGTTTTGTTGAATGCTTTTATCGTGTCGTAAAACCCATGGCTTCACCCAGGTACGTTTCCTTTTTTTTCCCCTCTTCTCTTCCGCATGTGCACACAGCGTTGTGGTACATGCAACTGCTGCGGCTAATGACAAGTTGTTGTTGTCAGCCATCTTGAACTTTGACGAAAAATATGATGACAGTGTAATACCCCTTTTTAGCGCCAAGTCAAAGATCTTTGTGAAATATATTTGACGAATATTTGATCACATCTTTGATCAAATCTTTGATAAACAAATTTGATTGTGTAATACCGGCCTAAGATAACTCATGACTAGTCTAAATGGCTCTGAGCACTATGGGACTTACCATCTGAGGTCATCAGTCCTGATCCCGGCGGAGGTTGAAGTCCTCCCTCGGGCGTGGGTGTGTGTGTTTGTCCTTAGGATAATTTATGTTAAGTAGTGTGTAAGCTTAGGGACTGATGACCTTAGCAGTTAAGTCCCGTAAGATTTCACAGACATATGAACATTTTGTTTTTCATCAATCCCCTAGACTTAGAACTACTCAAACCTAACTAACCTAAGAACATCACACACATCCATGCCCGAGGCAGGATTCGAACCTGGGACTCTAGCAGCAGCGCGGTTCCAGACTGAAGAGCCTAGAACTGCTCGGTCACAGCGGCCGGCATGATTAGTCTACTATCGGTTTCCGAGCAGGTAATGCATGAATCCGTGTATAAAATCTGATCTTATAGAAAGACGGAACAGTTTGTTGAAAAACTGTCTCGGATCAGGTACTTACGTGATGTTGTGTTAATCCAAGGCAGTCTAAGCTCGGTTTTGGAGGTGGCAACGCGCGAACTACTGTGTGAAGTGCAGCTCCGCGTAAAGACGGAATTAATTGTTAAAGTTGCCTCGGAAAACTTGCCTGTGCGAGCTTTCGTTCATTGTAAGATGTGTGAGGCATTTTTGTGACTTTTCCTGTGTTCTGGAACTAATGATCAAAGATCGGGAACCTTACTATGAATATTAACGATAGAATGGCTCTCGAAATCGTTTTACTAATTTTGCGATTGGTGAAATAAGAAAAACGTAGATGGTATCCTACCGTTTTGTGATTCTTATAATGCTCGCCATTTAAACTTACCTACTTGTCACATTATTGTGCACTTTTTATTGCACAAACATTAAGAGCTCGCGACCGACGGAGAAGAAACCAACGGAAGCAACATCTACGAGGCGCGAGGTAAACAAGTTGGCAACAATTCGTTTACGAGAAGTAAATCACGGATGCACTAGACCTTCATCTGTAGGTCACACGTAGCATCACTTTGCGTCCGCTTGTACATATTGTGGCAGACGATATTTCCAACATTCATTCCCCTGTCTGCCGTGATGGTGTTAAACTTGGCATCCCTGTGCGTCGATGTGTGACTAAAGTGGCAGACTACATTTTGAACAAGTGCTTTTGTAACAGCCGTTTTCGTGTTAAACTTTGCATACCTTGCGAGGGAAAAATGAGTTTGAACAGAGGTCAGTTTTAACAGAAAGCATTAAACCCTTATGATAGTGTTGGTTGGTTGGTTGTTTGGGGAAGGAGACCAGACAGCGAGGTCATCGGTCTCATCGGATTAGGGAAGGACGGGGAAGGAAGTCGGCCGTGCCCTTTGAAAGGAACCATCCCGGCATTTGCCTGGAGCGATTTCGGGAAATCACGGACAACCTAAATCAGGATGGCCGGACGCGGGATTGAACCGTCGTCCTCCCGAATGCAAGTCCAGTGTCTAACCACTGCGCCACCTCGCTCGGTTTATGATAGTGTTACACAGTTACAAGATGCATGACAATTTGACCCTTGATGCATGCCATCGTCATGGCGTTGCAACTTTAACAGCCAGCACTGTACTTACGTGCTTTAGATTTCGCTTACAAACTTGAAAGAGGACTCTAAAGGAATTATGCCAAACTCAAACATTTATACAGGTGCTTTCCTAAGAGTCGTCAGGCGCATTTTCTCAGGTGTTTCAGCACATATTCGTATTTTCATTTACTCGACGTGTAGCTGGTGTCAGCCGAAACAAATACTGCTCATCGCCATGTTTGAAACGACGGTCAGTGTCAACGGAATGCGTGGTTTGTTTCCCATTTCAAACAAAATTATTTTTAAATTTTACACGCCCATTTGATAGAGCGCAACCAGATTAGTTCGATATTCGTTTCACTGATATGTATTAACAGGAACAATGAGACAAGAAAAATAACCAGTACTTCAACGGCGACTGAGTAGCACGCTTCTGCATAGTGGTAGGAGTCAGCGCAGTACTCCTGGAATACTCGTTATTCTTTATGTTTACTTGTGTGTTAATGCAAATCGTAAAACGAATATCGCATGAAACTAATTTGGGAGTACACTGTCGAATGGCACGTTGTAATATATTGATTATTCCTTGCTAGTGTAGTGTTATCTTGAAGCTGTGAGAAAGAACAGGCGCTGAAGCAGAGACGATGCTGAGGGCAGACGAAACTAGGAGAGATATTGTTATATGAAGTAAACCGTAAGGGGAGAGCCTTGCGAAAATGCAGACGCCCCCAGACGCGGTCCCAGGGCGCTAGTTACTCCTCAAGGAATTAACGTGTAACTTCATATGTCGTCTAGACGCTGTGGTAGGTTGCCAACCTAGAACTTTGTAACCAACAGGCGCGTACTAGCGTATAAAGCCAGTTTGATGCCAGCGCTGAGAACAGCAACGTCAGCAGGTTCACAAGGGTTAGAAAGAGAGCGAAGACGCCAAAAAAACTGTTGACCTAGCAGTCCCTACTCCGGGGAGCCCGAGGGGCGGGGCTAAATGACGTATAACAATAATGTTGCAAGCCTTATTTGGCACAGCAGTTACGTTTAGCTTCCAGCTGAACAATGTTGATACCAAATACGGGCCGCGCGGGATTAGCCGAGCGGTCTGAGGCGCTGCAGTTATGGACTCTGCGGCTGGTCCCCGTGGAGGTTCGTGTCCTCCTTCGGGCATGGGTGTGTGTGTGTTTGTCCTTAGGATAATTTAGATTAAGTAGTGTGTAAGCTTAGGGACTGATGACCTTAGCAGTTAAGTACCATAAGACTTCACACACATTTGAACATTCTGCACCAAGTACGGACTTGATTAATGTAGCTGCATTAACATCCCCGCCTTAGGAGCAGTAGAGGGGACCTAACTAAACCGTGATTGGCAGGCGCCTGCAAGAGACCTACGGGATTGGCTGGGTGGCTTTAAATGGGAAAAACAGTGCCTCCACACGACTCTTTAAAACCCATAGATTCCGCATTTTGGCAGAGTTCTCAGCCAGACGATCTGGGCGACGAATCCGCGTCCGTCGACTCCAGCCTCGGTCCAGCTCCGCGTAAGTCTGCTCTCTCACTTGGAGTGCCTCAGTGAACAGGGTCATATTCAGTATGTTCTGTTTTGCAACTAAGTTATTGCCTTAAGATGTTGCTAGTGTTTGCTACTGTGGTTACCATCCACTCCTGGGACGTCTGCACTGGTTTCTTTTGTATCAGTATTATTCATGCTTTTTCTAATCCTAGGACTAGCCTCCAGTGTATTAGTTAGTCCTGTCTGTAATAAACAACTATTTCAAAACCTTGTTTGTCCAAGAGTCTCCACAACGAGTTCCCTACCAAGTCTCACCACCTGCATTCCTAGTAAATGTCTGTACTAGTGTTGGCTCAGATAGAAGAAAACAATCAAATGCGTTCACTGTGAATTGTCCTTCTGCCTTCTGCTCTGTACCGGTCGGGAGCGCAGACTGACCAGTAACCCCTTTTCTCCCTCTCCCACCTGTCAGGAGACGACAATGTAAAATTCCACTTTAAAAAACATTTAGTTTGTAACAGGAAACAAAGCGACTCTTTCCATCGGCGCTGGGCGTCGCATGAAACACGTGATGAGTAGTATTTGTTTCGGCTGACTCCAGCTACATGTTGCAAAAGTAAACCCTCAAATATCTACCGAAATACCACAGAAAATTCGCCTGACAACTCTTAGGAGAAACACCCTGTGTATGAAGTACTTTTATACAGACACATATGCCATACCCTTTCTCTAACAGTACGTATATTATTGAAACGTGATTGTGTGGAAATGAAAAACAAACTTTTCTAAAATTATCGCTGGCTCCTCCCCAGGCGTGACTGGTTGAAATGAGTCTGATCCCCCGCTGAAGGGCGCCTTGATCAATATTCATTTCAGTGTTCCATGCTGTCCACAGAGCTTCCGACTCGGTGGAAGGATACATGATTGATCTTTGGCGCCATCGATTACGTCGAAAACTTTACTCTGATGTTCCATGCTTCTGTGGCCAGGCTATGTAATGCGACACCAACACTTTCCAAAGACTAGAAAGAGTGGAACACACGCCCACAAATACAGCTTCCAACTCTGACGTAGTACGGGCGACCTTTTTCCGTCATTCGGAGTTTTCCAAAGAAGGGTGCTATTTCCACCATTATTTATTTTATACCGGCCTATTAACTGGAGAAAAAAGGTAACAGCAGCGCCACAAGAATTGGTGTCATCAGTGGTGAAAATGTAACGTACTGTGCTGTAACAATCACTGGCATTAGACTGTAGTCCAGCAGTTCATTATGTGAACTACCAGACCGTGCCTGGATCCATAATAGTAGAACATGCTTGTATTAAAATTCACACTGATAGGACGTGGAGCATTCCCATTTATGGTGCCCTGATATTAGAGCACTCCGTGAGTCTGTTTTTCAGGGGCAGAATGGACAACCCACTCTTACTTGTATTTTCTTCTTTAATTGAAAACAAGCTGGAAGAACGAATGGAGTTTATCGTCTCGTCGTCCGCGGATCGTGGGATCGTAGTCTTGCGGTAGCGTTGTCGCTTCCCGCGCCCGGGGTCCCGGGTTCGATTCCCGGCGGGGTCAGGGATTTTCTCTGCCTCGTGAGGGCTGGGTGTTGTGTGTCTTTCATCATCATTTCATCCTCATTCACTCGCAAGTCGCCGTAGTGGCGTTAAAGAACTTGTGGAACGGCGGCCGAACCGCCCTGCGAGGGGTCTCCCGGCCACCAATGCCATACGCTCATTATTATTATTATCGTCTCATCAACGGACAGATTTTTAGAGATTGAGCAAAACCTTTGAGAGCGGACTAAGAAAGAAATCGGCCGTGCCCTGACTTTAAACAACCATATATATTTAGAAAGCTGACGTATTTCTGCACATCCGACCAGCGCATTCTAATCCCTTTGCCTAAGCCACTGCCACACCTCATTCGTCGTAATTCGCTTCATGTGATAATCAGTGTCGCCGCAGTACCTGTGTCTGTTCTCCAACCTGAAAAAATCTACTGCAGATAATGAGATCTTATCTGGATCCATTCCTTGCTTCTACACGCATATTTAGATCCACATTCACAGCCCATTTTATGACACCTTCTGTATGCTTGCAGCTCGTCTTTTGTGAGGGCGCTTTGCCAATTGCGGTTTGTCGCCATTTATATCGCCCGTCCAGTTCCACATATGTCCATCGTTGTTTATCTATATGTCTGAAGATTCATTCGAGCGCTATGTAATACGCTCTCTGAAATGAAATGTCGTATTAATCCTCTTCTCAGTTCCAAGCGTATCTTATACTTTCTCAATCTGCGGGTCCAAAATTTCTTTTTGCTGCATATAAATTGTCTATATTACTTTAAAAAAATTACTGTGACTAATTGATTCAATATTGGACGACGGTGCAGAAAAAGAAGGCTGTAATTTATATCAGTTAATTATGTGTAACAGAACATAAACAGGAATAAATGAAAATACCTGTATGCCACTAATAACAAGAAAGCTTAATTCGGCGAAACAAACCCTGACAGGAATGATTAATCTAATATCAAGCGTCCTATCTGAACAGATAATTCATGTGATAGAACTGTAACCGAATTAAATCTTCGCCCAGCGAGCGCACAACGCGGAGATCAAAGATAACCCACAAAACATTTTCCGCAGCCAGAGATTTTTCTTTAGTGATGATGATCGTATGGCATTGTTGGGCGGGAGGCCCCATGCGGGGAAGTTCGGCTGTCGTATTGCAAGTCCTTTTTAGTTGACGCCACTTCGGCGACTTACGAGTCAATGATGCTGAACAACACACAACACCCAGTCGTCAAGAGGTAGAAAAAATCCCTGACCCCGCTGGGAATCGACCCCGGGACCCCGTGCGCAAAAGGCGAAAACGCTACCGCAAGACCACGAGCTGCGAACCTTTCTTCAGTAACCATTAGGCACAGCTTACCCAGCAGTTGCTGCATGACGTATCGATACATGAAAAGTGGACTGGCAGCCTCAGGGAACATTAAATGCAGCAAAAAATATACCAAAAATAATAAAAAACATCTGACGTATCAGAATACAGAATCTGCAAAAGTAAATTCGATAAGGGTGGGCGGTGGATGTATTCCATCACCATAGATGGGATTACAATTGAAGACCTAACATTTTGAAAGTGCTAAGTGTCATTTTATTTTAAAATTGATTTTATTCTCTCCAAAGGAGCCATGTCCATGCGACTATATTATACTAGAAGGGCTTCATCATGTGACGAAGGTAAGAATTTGTAACACTGACCAAGAGATGGTGTTGGTGTTAGTTCCACGGCCTTCTTTATCCTAAACGTGCTCGAAAATCGGCGGTGAATTATACAGGGTGATTCAAAAAGAATACCACAACTTCAGGAATTTAAAACTCTGCAACGACAAAAGGCAGAGCTAAGCACTATCTGTCGGCGAATTAAGGGAGCTATAAAGTTTCATTTAGTTGTACATTTGTACGCTTGAGGCGCTGTTGACTAGGCGTCAGCGTCAGTTGATGCTAACAAGGGAACCTCCCCATCGCACCCCCCTCAGATTTACTTATAAATTGACGCAGTGGATAGGCCTTGAAAAACTGAACACAGATCAATCGAGAAAACAGGAATAAGTTGTGTGGTACTATGAAAAAATAAACAAAATATACAAACTGAGTTCTCCAACTGTAACATATCCAAGATCAAGGAGTATGTAACACGAAGAGCGCCGTGGCCCCATGGTTAGAGTGAGCAACTGCGAAACGAGAGGTCATTGGTTCGAGTCCTCCCTCGAGCGAAAATTTTACTTACTTTATTTTCGCAAAGTTACGATCTGACCGTTCATTCATTGACGTCTCTGAACACTGTAATAAGTTTAGTGTCTGTGTTTTGCGACCGCACCACAAAACCGTGCGATTAGTAGACGAAAGGAAGTGCCTCTCCAATGGAAACCGAAAACATTTGATCGCAAATTCATAGGTCAACCGATTCCTCCACAGGAAACACGTCTGTTATATTCTATACGACACTGGTGACGGCATGTGCGTCCCGTTACAGGAATATGTTGTCGACCCACCTAACTTGCACACTTGGCGAATGGGTAAAAAGATTCTTCTACCTTGCCCGATTTAGGTTTTCTTGTGGATGTGATAATCACTCCCAAAAAAGTGATGAAAACATTGAGTTTGTCACATAAACGGCAACAAATGAATGCAACAGTTTCACAGTCGCACAGTTTTCCCTGTGCTCTGTCAAAACAAACGTTTTTAACGTTTTCAAGTTTTTCCGTGTGTAGACCGTCAAATCCTGCATGTGTCCAAGCAAATCTGAACATGTCCTGGAATTTTGGAGAGCAAAGTTGATCATGTCTGAGTGCATGAACTTTGATAATTGTCTGAAAATAAAAAATTGAAACTTTTCACTCGAGGGAGGGTTGAACCAGGGACCTCCCGTTCTATAGCTGCTCACGGTAACCACGGGACCACGGTGCTCCTCAGTGAACAGGTACCTTAATGTGACATATCTTGCACACGGACTACTCAGTTTGTATATTTTGCTTATTTTTTTCATAGTTCCATACAACTTCTTCCTGTTTTCTCGATTGATCTGTGTTCAGTTTTTCATGGCCTATCCCTGTGCCAACTTATAACTAAATCTGAGGGGGGTGCGATGGGGAGGTTCCCTTGTAAGATGGCGACCGCTCAACAGAAAGCTTTTTGTGTTATTGAGTACGGCAGAAGTGAATCGACGACAGTTGTTCAGCGTGCATTTCGAACGAAGTATGGTGTTAAACCTCCTGATAGGCGGTGTATTAAACGTTGGTATAAACAGTTTACAGAGAATGGGTGTTTGTGCAAAGGGAAAAGTTCTGGACGGCCGCTCGCAGAGCTAGCAGAGAGCTGCAAATTCCACAATCAACTGTATGGAGAGTCCTACGAAAAAGGTTAGTTATGAAACCTTATCGTCTGACATTGGTTCAAGCACTGTCTGCAGCTGATAAGATTAAAAGAATCGATTTCTGTGATTTTTATCCTTGCTCAAATGGAAACAGATGAATCTTTCGTTTCAAAGATTGTGTTTAGTGATGAAGCAACTTTCCACACTAACGGGAAAGTCAACCGTCACAATGTCTGTATATGGGGCACTGAGAATCCGTGGGAAACAACTCAGTATGAACGTGACTCGCCTAAGGTGAACGTTTTCTGTGCCATTTCAGCCAATAAAGTTTTTGGTCCCTTTTTCTTCGAAGGTGCTACTGTAACTGGACTACAGTATCTGGAGATGTTAGAGAATTGGCTGTTCCCTCAGCTCGAACAAGAAGCACAACAATTCATATTTCAGCAGGATGGAGCGCCACCACATTGGCACTTATCTGTCCGTAACTACCTGAACGTCAACTACCCGAGGCGATGGATCGGCCGCCAGGCAGCCCGTGACAGAGCACTTCATCACTGGCCTCCAAGAATCCCTGATCTTACCCCCTGCGATTTTTTCTTATGGGGGTATGTTAAGGATATGGTGTTTCGGCCACCTCTCCCAGCCACCATTGACGATTTGAAACGAGAAATAACAGCAGCTATCCAAACTGTTACGCCTGATATGCTACGGAGAGTGTGGAACGAGTTGGAGTATCGGGTTGATATTGCTCGAGTGTCTGGAGGGGGCCATATTGAACATCTCTGAACTTGTTTTTGAGTGAAAAAGAAACCTTTTTAAATACTCTTTGTAATGATGTATAACAGAAGGTTATATTATGTTTCTTTCATTAAATACACATTTTTAAAGTTGTGGTATTCTTTTTGAATCACCCTGTATTACACCAAATTTACGCGCTACTTAATAGTTGCCATATTGTTCTAGTGCCATGTTATGTTGTGGACACGTTTCTTATGAAAAACAAAAGACCATAAGTATATGAACCTATCATCAATCCAACACACCACCAAATACTCTTCTAGGTGATTCATTTTTCTATCGTAACGCCGTTGCGCCACACTGGATTAGAATTCTAGCACACAGGCTCCCTGTAGTGGTTTGCAGCATGTTCAGTACATTCATCTACTTGCTTGACCGAATAGCCATGAACTAGCTGCCTCGGCTACACAGTGCATACATTCGACTCTATCTTGTAATCGTCGAAATAAAATTTTGTAAATGCAACCTACACAGAACTGCCAACACTGTAGGATGCAGAAATTTAAATGGGAAGTGTTCCTTTCCACTTGAGCTACTCTATTACGCTATCTGTTTGTTGAAAACGTCGTGCAGTCCAAATGAAAAGGTGTAACTATCTTTCTCTCAGAAGCCTAGATCGGTCCATATGCATTATCTCACAGCACTGAGGAATGCAGAAGTTCTGGTGGAATTGTTGTTCACTTCTGTAGCTGCTGTAGCTTTGTGTCAGCTGATAGTGTCATGGTAAGTGTCGCGAGTTCGAATACATTCACTGCTGCACTTTTTAAAACGCAATTCTACTTTCTGCTAAAGTTATCAATCTAATGGAACTTTGAACATAATTCCCTTCACTTCTAAACCCAAATAGCCACATGTGGATAAAGGGCTAATTTCTGCGACATTTTGTTCTTTTCAGATTTAACAGACGGCCAGGCAGCAGATGCATCTCGAAACTTTTGTATTATGTATGGGGAAAGCGCATCGTGCCAAAATACGTCAGGAAAGTATTTCCTACATTATCTGTCGTGTGGTAGTTGCATTGTATTCTTCGTCAAACCTTGTTTGACAGCCTTAACTCAGAACAAGTTGTCTGCATGCATGTAATCAATAAACTGCATGGGCATTGTCACATTGTTATAGACAACATCAGAGAATTCGCATATATCGTTGATGATTAATTTGTCCCTTGTTTACTATTGTTTCAACAACACTAACAGAAACCTTACGAAAATTGTGCACTGTATTATAAGAAATGAAATAACTGTTTTAATAAATCTGATTGTCTGTACACGAGCGTGCCTCTATCTGCACGAATTAGTAAAATACTACTCACTTAGATTTCGACTGGGTCTATCTTTAATTGGTATGTTGTGTCAAACTCAAGAGGTATGCAAATGTGGCATTTATAAACAATGTTATGTATTGCTAGAAACCCAAAATATGCTTGTCAGCAGCGGAAAGAGGCGTTACCTGTTTTGCAGCATTGTATGTTTTTCACCATTGCAATATGAGGCGAAAGTATTTTCTTACGATTTTCTTACCGATGTTTGATCTTCCTGCTTGTAGCTCGTTCACAGAACGGATAAAATCGTTACATTCAGTGTGACTGGAACCGCAAACCATGACAGGCGGTTCTTCACAGGTCAGCATGTTGCCATAGAGCTAGCGAAGAGGTATTTGTCTTAGATTCCTCTTACGAGGCCAATAGTGCCTAGCACTCGTAAACCGCTATTTAAAGGACACGATTAGTTGCGATTTCCACGTGCAACGAGTTCCGTGGGCTGAAAACCGTAAATTTACAATCTTTTGTTATACCTCAAGCGATAATAACTTAGATTATGCAATGGAAATGTCAGGAAAAACCAAGTGAAATTTGAGGCTTAATTCCCTGCACTCCAGGAAGTAACTCGTCGATCGCAGAGTTGCCAAACATACCTTGCCTTGATGCCAAATCTCAGTTACAGTACCAGCAGGAAGAAGACGAACCGATGTGATCCTACAGCGGGCTGGGGAGTGACCATAGCTGGTCTCTCCAAGTCGCGGCTGCTACGGCCTGGAATACCTAATGCGTCTGATTCGCAAGTCTGTATCTAGTTTTAGGGACTGGAGCGTAGTTACTAATAATACTGCAAACTAAGTATCATAAATCAGTAACTCTCATAGTTGTTTTTATATTTCTTTCGTAAGTGTACTCAAAACTGAGAAGCTCATTCACAGACGATCTAATTTAATCATATCATATTGCTGACTAACCATAAAGAGTCAGGAATTATCGAAATTTTCGCCAATATCAGTAACCAAATCTTAGCTTGAAAATAAAACACGTCAGTTTTTGTAATAAACGGGGACTCCTATCAAGACTCTTTCCTGCCTGTTAACTAACCACGAAAGATGTCTGATATACTTAAATTTAGAAGTAACAAAGTGTGCATGCTTTTTAAGATGAAGCGCATGATGAGAAGTTCTGTGACGGAGATACGAACCCAACTTATAATCGGATTGTTAATTAAGTAAAATGAAATGTTACGTATGGGTTTTTTTTACCAGCTGCTAGGTGTTTGAATCGCAAATAAGGATACAAATTTTTGTGCCTGCGCGACAATCGAACCGCACACCTACCGTCCTCCTTTATCATCCACGAACCTAGCTTAAGTATCATTTGCTTAGTCATCAACAGTAAGATGTGTGCGTGTTTGACGAAAAATAACGACGCCTATTGCGATTGTTGACGACACATGAACAGACATTAGAAATGCACGTTAATTTTCACTGGCAGGCTGGTTTGCACGTGAAAATGAAATTATGAATATTTTTGTACTGGATCAGGATTCGGACCCACATACTTATCTTTGGAGGAGACCTAGAGAAGACTGCAGTCTTGGGAAAAGGAACGAAATTATTGAACTATACTGTTCCGAGATATTCAGATCCTTAAAAGAGGAGATACGAATTCGAATCACATTCCAGCACCAAATTTTTCAACGTTCCTAGTTCAATCAAGTACAAATAAAATAAGGGCCCTGTTCCTTCAAATGGCTATCGGTTCATCAAATAAAATAAAATTTTCTAATGTAAGTAAATTTAGTGGCGACAGTATTTCTGTTTACCATGATTTCCGCCTACGTCTTCTCCCAACATAAACCGGCTCTGCCCAGTTGGTAATGAAGGAACGTGATGTTTAATGCAGATTCTGGATTATAACGTCTTTCCCTTGAGGTTACCAGAGGTAAAGTAAATCTGTTTGTGCGTCTCAAAAGTAAATGCCTGAACACACGCGTTGCACCTGTGATAGTTCGTTCCACCAGACCATTGTGGCCACATTTCCCAACCCCAGGAGTGTGCTGTAACGGAATATGTGCATAGCTTACAAAATTAGTCGCGGTGGAAAAAATGCGAGCCTAATAAATGGTTAAGTAGAAGCAAGCTTCTGACGTGGATATTATGCTATTCTCATGTCAGCAGGATGTAAAGACTCTTCTAGGCATCATAGCCTCGATGTGAAGCCAATTTGAAATTTTCACTAATTCTGCAAATGTCTTATTTCGAGAAAATCCAGTGTGAAGTGTGGAATTATTGGAAAATTCGATTATTACCGAAATCATTTTCTTCACACCACTGATGGAACACATGTGCTTGAAGATCATTTAATGCCTTTTGGTGATTATAGAAGCAGTTGCCCAAGAACAGGTTCTTTCCCTGTCTACGGAATCCTTTTCATGTTAATATCAAACTTCAGCAATTACTCGTAGATTACATTAAAACAAAAGTAATTGATGAAGTCGTTGCTTGATAACAAAAACGCGCTGCCCTTCTTCATTTACTTGCGCCTTGAAATGGCTGTCGAATGCTGCCAAGGGATCTTACTGCCTTACGATATACGCCGCTGTCAGTTTTTCCATATTATTTGGTCGACGTGACCTGTTTCCAGTTGTGTATGACAGAGAAAAATCAATTGTTTTCCTTTGCAATAAACAGAAAGATATTCATTATAAGCTATGCAAGTTCAAACTTTTCTCAATATTAGTTCAAATTTAACATTCGCTTCTATAATATAGGAAAGTATATCAAAGTATTTCACAGTTGCAAAACCCGCATCCGACTTATTGACCTTACACTTAGTCGCTGACCATAAATTCTAGCTCAGAGTGACGCCAGTTTAAGTAACCTAATGTAGCGAAGACTGTTTGCCATCGTTCTTTCTCACCGGAAAATAGACCATTCACTCGTTGGCCTCCATAAGTACACTGTAACAGTAATTTCTGTGTGTATGCAATGCATACGGATCGAATTTAGTGGTGCTCACTCTTCCACTTCTGTATACAATATGCCTGACCTAAATGGGCCGTTTCTCATTACAGGCCCTAGGCAGTGCATCGTCATACTGACAACAGTAACGTGCTTATACTGACAACCTCACTGTTCGTTTTACTTGATTTTATAATCATTTAAATATAACAACACGATCTTCCAGTGGGAAACGTTTCGTCCCCCTTTTCCCTCTGTGAAATTTGTCAGTATGCTTTTTGCCTTCTAACCAGGGAAATGCGGCATAGTACGGCCGGTAAACGATTCACAAACCACGATTTAGTGCCGTTAAGACGATTTCTTTAAACATTGTCGTAGCGGAAGGAATTTAGTTTCTTCTTAAATCGCCTTATGCAGCAACGTTCACAGACATCTCAAATAGGAAAAGCTCTTTATCCAGGTACGAAGGTTGTAAAACAAACTTCTCACAGTTTGTGTCAGGTTGATCTTTTCGTCTGATAGCACTGCGTAAGTATTTTGTCTAAGAGGTATCACAAGTAGCGTTCCTGTTGCTCTGGGAATCATTGGTTCAAAACGAGTTTAACGCTAATGGGTACAGTACTGCAAAATATTCAAACTGATTATCAACCTAACAGAATTTTTTCTGTAAATTCGAAGCTCCATTAAATAAATAAAAAAAAAAAGCTTCTACATGCTGGCCCCTACCACGGTTAGAACTGACGACTAAGTGAGCCGTTGCGACACGAGACACGGGCTACGGACACACAGCTGCCAGCACCCTTCTCTCATCATGGTATTGGTCGCTCAGCCTCATAATGCAAAGTGAAAGATAATAAAATTTGTCACTTATGTGAAGAATAGCATTTCTTTAGCCAAAAAATTGAATTTTCATTCTCAGCATCTTAGTTTACGTGAGGATTATATAGCACGAATCATTCAAATGGAGAGGGAATATCAAGTGAATTTAGAGAGTCAGTTCAGTACCATACACGGAAGTGATTGCACTGTCACGGTGTTGCCAAATGTTTGTGACGATGTTGCCAATTCTCAGTTGTGCTAGGGACAGCACATAGAGGCATTCGACTGAAATTTAGCCATGACCGAGATTGTAACTGGGGTCGACAGCATCGTCGTCTACCACCTCGACAACTCGAACGGTGACAGTGCTCGGTCGGTTACTTACGTTTACTGGTATCAAAACTGCAGCATGAAAACACAAAAATGTTAATAACCCAGGGATAATTAACTTTGGAACCCATAGTAAAGTAAAGCAGTCATCAGTCGGAAGATTGGTTTTGACACCACAGTGCTTTAATAGGCACGGTCTTGTTGGAGGTGGTATGTCGTTGCTATCCTCCGACCTTTGAGTCGAACTACCTAACAGTTAATAGGGGAACCTACAGTTTAACGAGGCTTTCGGACCACAGTGGAACTCAGCATTTTTCGCATCAACGAACACTGCCCGAGGTGAAATAAGTGTATAGTGGGACATAAAATCGTGGTACTGATCAAGGTTGAACCCGAGACCATTGTAGTCCTAGTCTTGCTCTTTACCACTTCGCCACCATGTAACGGCTGGAATCTCTAACGTAATAATAACGTGTTATTTGTCGACGCCCTTTCGGCGTACAGCATTGAAAATACGATTGTCCGTCCTCAAGTTTGGCTTCGATTTTTTCAAAAGCTATGGAGTGTCTAGAAGAAATGTAGAACGTCCACGCAATATTTGATCAAAATCGGTAGCGCACTTGTCAGACGCTCTCCTTGTGAAACTTATTTGTGAATCGGAAGTTTGTGGAGACTGTTTTCCCTGCTCCCCACAACGAGCGTTCTAATTGACGTACAGCAATGTATGCAATACCCCGAATACACGAACGCCACAGTTTACTTTAGTCTTCTGTACTAAAACATGTTCGTTCCTTCGAAATAATAGTTATCGCTAAAACATATTTTTGTTTAACCTGAATTTTGTTGAACAGATATAAATTGTCATCTAACACAGCTCATAAATATTTCAGACTAGTGATTTTGGCTGATATACCCATAAACTGAACACACCTACCTGTTGTAACTAGATCGTCTGCAACAGCATTGATTTAATGATATTGCTCTAAACGTTCCAGTGAAATCGTGAATATAATCCGCGTGTCACAGTCCTGAAAGCCTGAAATCGGGATTGAATTTGACGTCGGTGCTTGTGCGAGTGCTCTGCTTCCTGTGTGGCACTTCGTTTCCTGTTCCCTTGAGAGTCGGTTTTTACTTCTGTCAAGGCAAGATGTCACAGCTCAGTGAGTTTGATAAAGGTCGTATCGTTGGGCTTTATGAAGACGTATACTGGTTCAAATGGCTTTGAGCGCTATGAGACTTAACTTCTGAGTCCATCAGTCCCCTAGAACTTAGAACTACTTAAACCTAACTAACCTAAGGACATCAGACACATTCATGCCCGAGGCAGGATTCGAACCTGCGACCGTAGCAGTAGCGCGGTTCCAGACTGAAGCGCCTAGAACCGCTCGGCCACTTTGGTCGGCAAGACGGGTACCGTGTTCTCGGATACAGCAAATCCACTATTCATCTCTGGATGAAGAGGATGGAAGATGAAGGCCACGCAAACCGTCGTCGTCGCTCTGGACGCCCACGGACTACCACAGAGAATGAAGACAGGAGTGTACTCCGCTGCAATGTTGAGGACCCTTTCAAGAACAGCAGAGAAATTAAAAACATCCTGCAGCTAACAGTGAGCAGGTCGACCATACGCCATCGGCTCAACGAGGAAGGAAGCTATGGACGGAAATCGGTTGTTAAGGAAATGCTGAACGAGCAACATAGGACCGCCAGGTTAAATTTCGCACTGGTCTATAGAAGGAAGCCGCTTTCGTACTGGGACCGAGTTATGTTTACCGACGAGAAGGTATTTTCAACTGCTCCCAGTAGCTCTGTCCATGTGTATCGACCAAGTTTAACGAGATACGTCCAACAGAGGCAAAGGTGTGGCCGGTCGTCTGTCACAGTTTGGGGCTGGATATCAGCAAATGGTTGCGTCCGCTTTGTAGTGCTTATTACTACGAAATACTGGAGGAAATCATACTTCCTTCTGTTCGCCAGCGATTTCCTGGAGGTAGAATCACTTTCCAACATAACCATTCCCCAATTCATGCAGCCAATCGGGTATGACACTGGTTTCAGATGAAAGGAGAGGTTGAGCTGTTAGACTGGCCTCCAAAAGCTGCTGACCTCAATCCCATAGAGCACATGTGGGCAGAGATGGAAAAAATTATTAGGAGGAAAAGACCAGCACCAACATCCAAGGCAGCGTTGTCGGAAGCAGTTCACGCTGCGTGGGAAGAGATGTCACAGAGTGACAGATGCCTCAGAAAAGCTTGTTGCCTCTGTTCCCTGGCGATTAAATGTATTTGTAGAAGAGGACGGGAACTGGACGCGCTACTGACCCTACTGTGTTAATAGGAAGAAGACTTTGTTTAAAGCACATATTCTTTAATTTCAGCTTAACTTCTCTTCAGCGATTAAGATGCTGTGAACAAAAGGAAAAAGTCTCCTATTTTAATTTTGTTAGTAAAATTTTAATCTAAAATAAATCGCAAATATTTGCATAACAAGACGAAGATATTTATTTTGATGAAGAGTACGTTTTTTCTCATAAGACGCATAATGGCAATGAAGATTAAGGCATCAAACAGGGACCATTTATGTTGTTTAATTTTTCTCCATTTCTGTTTATGCCAACTTGGAGACACTACATTCAATTCAGTTCTATTTACTTTGGTGCAGGCACACGCAAGTCCCAACGCAGGCACAAACGAGAGATTCTTAATGTTAAGACCAAGCAAATGCCAAAGTGGTGGCTACGTGGCGGCAAAGTGGTGAAGAGCAGTCCGCTGTTAGCAGCGGTGAGGCAAGGTCGTCGTGCCTGTGTCCCGCTGTATTAGCGCACCGCGTGCGCGTGTTTACTTGTTTACCTTCCGCTGCGGCGAGTGTCACGCGTCCGTGTCTCGGTAGTGCCATGGCGCGCACTCGTACCGCAAGTCCACAATTAAGATCACATTTCAAGCCGACTACGCAAGACCTCGAGCACTTGACATTGAACGTTTCATCCGGGAAGAACTTCAATTGCACCTCAAGACATCATTGGAATTCACTTTTCCATGGCACAATGTGTCAAATACATAAAACTGATCAATGAAAAGGCGTGCACTGATGTTGTGCGCCGACACACTCATGGACTTAAATTAAAGCATCCTGATGGTCACATAGGAACTGTCACGATCGACCGCGCTGGATTAGGCCTTCGCACTCTGAGGGTCTTCGAGCTGCCATTCGAAGTCCCGCCAGATGTTGTGATGACAGCTTTCAAACCGTACGGCAATGTGCTAAGCAACCTGGCTGAAAAATGGCAAACGTTTGAGACATACCCCGTCTTAAACGAAGTGCGACAAATTAAGATTGAACTGACGAAGCATGTGCCATCCTATTTAGTAACTGGCGGCTGCAGAGCCATTGTCATGTACGACGCACAACCGCGTACTTGCGCCGGCTGTGGCCAGGAAGGACATGTCCTATCCGCCTGCATTCAACGCCGACTGACCCAGACACTGTTTGGTGAAGTTCCATCCCTGGCGACGTCTACTTCACTCCCCATCACGTATGCAGCGGCTACAATCGCAACAGCTGTTCGTGCCCAGGATCGTAACACCATATTGCAGTCAGCGGTCGATGACAGTATGGTGGACAGCATACGAAGTCATCGGCAGACTTGCCTCAAGACGGTGATCAATTGTGCCACCGAGGCGAGCCTAAAGAGAAGATGGAAGCAGAAACGGAAATTGTCCCGACTTCTGCCTTCCTACCAATAGAGACCACATCAGACGATTGCCGCCCGCACTCTGACACAGAACAACATGTCCGAAAACAACGGACGCCTCGAAAACGCAAGAAACGGCGCTATACGCCATCCGATGACTGCCTGCTTTGGATGTGTGACTCGGACGAATATCCGGCATCGGACGACACTCAGGACTCTACCACCACAACTCAGCCTTCCCATCACGATGCTACGGCGGATACAGTTTCTTAGCCTCGGTCTGGCAATACCACTTCTGCTACTGAACATGCGCGCGAGCACTCTACTGACAGCACTAATCAACAGTTACCAATTGCTGCATCTGATTCTTGGGCGGATGATGTCGAGGATGAGCCATAGCACCAGGAGAATGCCGAGGGCAGAGATGCTCCCTCGGCTGTACCCAGCACCGACCAACCACAGTGACTACGGCTGTATCGTCAGCCTCTGTGGGGCCGCCCCTGCCGCCCACACCTGGCCTCCTAAACAACCCAGTTGCCGACCTGGCTGACCAAACATACCGTCTAGCAACGATTAACATCAACAACATACGTGCCCGACATAAACTAGCGATGCTACAGGTTCTGCTCAACGCAGCAGACATCGACATTGCGCTCCTTCAAGAGGCGTATAGGTGTATGTCGCAGACTTCAAGGAACCCTATGGATACAAGATTTGGGTCTCACATGCGTCGGACAATGGCAGTGGTGTGGCGACCCTCCTCCGCGAAGGTATATCCGCAGAAGATGCCGACTGTCTCCCTGACACCAGAGGCATGGCTCTTACTATCCAAGGGTCAAACTTATTAACATCTATGCACCATCAGGATCTGGTCGGCGTCGCGAGCGATCCACCTTCTCGCTCATACAATCACGCCCCTCTTTATGGGCCGTCAGAACGCCTTGATATTCGGAGGGCACTTCAGCTGTAGCCAAGCACCTAAGGATCAGTTACCACAACATTATCCCTGCACAGAACTTGCGACAGTTATAAATAATCTTCAATTGGTGGACTCATGGGAACATGTTTGTGGCGATCGGGCCGGATTTACTCACTACACCAGCCATTCCTCCAGCCGTATCGACCGGATTTACATCTCGCGCTCCATAGCTGTGGGGACGAGAGCTACCGAAGTTTGGCCCACAACGTTTTCTGACCACGAGGCCTATTTCTGCACCATTACCCTCGGCCGTCAGAAGGTATGGCACAGCTGTGGTCCTTGGAAGTTGAACGTCACTCACCTAGCCTCTCAGGAATACCGCCGCCTTATAGAGAACATGTGGGATTCTTGTAGCCGTCTGCGTGGCACCTGCCGGTCTACACTGTCGTGGTGGTTACTCTGTAGCAAACCAGCCCTCCGGAAGACCTTGATAGGCTACGGCCGAGATGTTACAGCGTGGAAGAGACATACCATGGACTTTTACTACAGCATCTTAATGGAATATACAACATAGCCGTACTCACGTGCACGGCAGGTGACAGTGAACCGTGCCAAGACACAGATTATCAGATTAACACGTTGCCATCTTGAGGGTGCGAACGTCAGTGCATGCACTCAGGACAGACTTGTAACCTCCCCCTCACTTATCGACCTTAATGACAGTGAAAAATGAAACCGCGTGTACCTAATGGAAATTTGGGAAAAGCAATCGTCACCGAAGTTAATCTGTCGGTAAAGAGGGAGGAAAAGGTTAATTCTAAATGAAAGGAAAAATGTAAATGAAATTGGTGGAAATTAATTTTGAGGAAAGGGTAAAATTAATAAAGGAAGTAAAAGTGCGGCCGTTACGTTAACAATTAACTAGCGGTAATTAGATATTTGAGATTTGGGGGAAATTACGGTCGCCAGTCCTATGGACAATTACTATAGCAACTGAAAAAGAAAGGTTATTACACATATAACTAGCACTAGAAGCGTGGCAACTGAAGGTTGACACGTGTAGTGTGAAAACTGAAAGTTTGTCAGAAGTAATAAATTTCGCTACACTCTGACTTAATTTAGCAAAAGAATTAATAAAACCGGAAAATTGAAAGTTAATTTAGTGACTGAAATTAATAGTGAGCTTTGTTTCTGAAGCACATCGAAATTCAATAAAATACGGTTAGTCTTGGGCTACCTCAACAATCATTTCAAAAGCTGCTTGAATCTACGCAATTTAGAAATAAGAGATTTAACTTTGAACTTGAACTAAATGATTCTGAACAATTACCAATAGTAAAATTTAGTACGTACCAAGCTGAGCTGCAGTCACAGGTAAGCTAAAATATGATAACAAAACTCGCACTCTTAATTTGTGCTTGTGTAATCTAAATATTGTAGTCAGCTATGAATACCTTAACTGAACTTTGAAATTAAAGCAGTGAAATGGAATGATATTATTTTAATGCTGGCGTCTGAATTTCAACGACACTCGGGTTCATTTCGGAAAAGGAAGGGACCCTGCTTGGTAATGCAATTGGGACAATGAGCAACAAAGGTTCATGCTAAGTTGCTGTAATTTTGTGATGCAACAATTTTAAAAGCTGAGGTCTGCCGTACAGTTCTAAAACTCTACGAGCTTCCAGTCTTCCTTGTTGGTTGATTGAAGGTTTGAAGCTGTCGATCGAGGAGGTGGCGACAGTCACTCATTGTCGGCCGTCGCTGTTGCAGAAGCTGGATGTTGGCGCGCCTTCTTCTCGACACGGTCTCCAGCCGAAACGGGCTCTTGATGTGTGCCAGCTAACGCTTCCCGTCCGCGACACCATGTCCGAAACTATCATAGCAAGTCGAGCGCAATTACATGCTGCCAAACCCCGAAAGCGCGGCAACTCGCTGGAGCGTCACATAACACACCTGCTCCACTGCACTACCCCAGCCAGACTCCCTCTCCCCGCGCTCCATGCGGCAGAGTTAACACTCTCAAAGATCGTAAACACTTTGGTTCTCCACACGACCTATCGATGTAATCGTTCGATAGCATAGTTTTCCCTAGGCAAGACCCAGCGTAAAAATACAAATAATATTTACAAAACAACCAATTATACATAGACATAAATGCGTATATATATATATATATATATATATATATATATATATATATAGTAAAACAATTACAATATATAAAGACACAGAAATGTCATATCTTCAGGTAACAAAATAAGGAAAAAAATTTGCAGTGCAATAGATGGAAATAGGAGGACATGCATTTCAGGCGTTACAGAGTGGCCCAGGAGGAGCAGTCCATGTATCACGTCATTGCAGAAAGACAGCGCCGAAGCAGGACACTGATCCAAGCTATCACGACGGAAGACGGACGACGCCTTGATACCCAGCGCGATATAGGAAACGCCCTTCATGCTCGCTACACTACGCTGTACTCGGAACATCAACATCCCCCAGAAGTGATCGCCGAGTTCTCTCAACTCACTTATGGCACGATCTCTCCGACGGCGGCACCGGATTTGACTGCAGATGTAACGGAGGAGAAAATCATTGAAGCAATAGAGGCGTGGCTGCTCATAAGTCCCCGGGACCTTATGGCCTTCCTCTGGAATTTTACCGGACATATCAACAATTGCTGGCACCAGCATGGACTGATATTTGCCGCGATCTTATGTCTCCCACGACGCAGGTCCCTGGGGCTTTCCTAGAAGGACTGATTGTGCCCATACACAAACCACGAGGCGGATCCAGGATCAGTGACTATCGGCCCTTGACCTTACTCAACAGTGACTTGAAGATTTTCACCCGGCTTCTGGCGGCACGCCTAAAGCGATCAGTACGATGTGTTGTGTCGCAGGACCAGGCATCGTTAGGTGGTGACCATAATATTCGTGCTGCACTGTGCCGATATCGAGATATGATCGCGCTAGCCAAAGCTCGCCAACTGCCAGGAGTTTTGGCCTCACTCGACTTTAGCCAGGCCTTTGACAGAGTCGACCACACATTATTGATGGAGGTACTGCGACACATTGGGTGTCCGGACATCATAGATAAGGCACTGATGCGACTCCTACGCGGCGCGACGTCCAAGGTGTTATATAATGGCCGTCTCACGCCGCCGATACAGATCCAGCGATCGGTGCGACAAGGCTGCCCTCTTTCGGCGATATTGTACGCCCTCGTCTTGGAACCACTCCTCTGCGGCCTCCGACAACTCCTGACTGGGATGTCCCTTGGTGGACACAATTTTTTCTGCACTGCCTATGCGGATGATGTGGTACTCCTTCTTCGAAGTAATGACGATGTTTAGCAGCACTGGCGTGGGTGGCGACCTACGGCGCGGCATAGGGGAGCAAAATCAATCTCCACAAATCGCACGCCCTGTCTATAGGCAGAGGCCTACCCGACGAGAGCGTCGCACCGCTACGAATCAGTGACATAATCCGCTGTCTTGGCATTGAATTTACATCTGACATGAAGCGTTCAACAGCCCTTAACTACAGGCGTTTATTGAATTAGATGAGAGCAGGAATAAGTGACCACCGTCTGAGACATCTAGACCTCCTGCGACGGACACGATATGCTAACGTCTATTTGGCGTCACGTATCCCCCATTTTGCACAGGTACTCCCGATACCACCTACCCTGGCTCACCGCATGTTGGCGGTTTTGGGATCCTTTGTTAATACGGGCGTGTTATTTAAGATTCGTTACAAGTCCCTAACCTTCCCGAGGAGCAGAGGGGGTTTAGGCCTTTGTCATGTTCAGAACAGAGCGAAGGCCCTGTTCGTCAGCTGTCACCTGCAACTGTGGCGACGAAGTCCGACGTGCCTCACAAGTCTCTTACTGGAGGCCTTACGACCAATCTCACTCGCACCCCCTGTGATGATATCGGACATCCCAGCACCTACCTTCTACATCAGCCAATTCTTCCTTGAATTAAGCTACATCCGCACCGCACTACTACCCACACGCTTGATGATGACGAGGGCGATATATGCTGCCATGCAAATGAACAGGACACCGAATGTGATTGAAAGCAAGCACCCCACTACAAAGTGGCGTGCTGTGTGGCAGGCAGTGAATGCCACCACCCTTGATACTGACCTGCAATCTGCATGGTACGTAACTGTTAATGGGAATCAGTTGTGCCAGTCCCGCCCACATCACATCCACCTCGCCGATTCACCCTTGTGTGCCACATGCCAAGTGACTGACACGGATGAACATCGTTTCGAATGCGGGTCGGCAAAAGACGTTTGGTATTTGGTGCGTCAGATATTGGCTTTTCTCACACGCAATACTCCCAACAGGATAACTACCCGATCACTTCTTTCCCCCGATGAGATGTATTTCCCAGAGCAAAAACGAACTCTATGACGTGGATTAGCGGCCACGCTGTTCACTACCTGTTCGGTAATGGCGAAAAGACAGTACCCGATTTTTGGTATTACCTCAACGAACGACATTTTGCGAACGTCAGAAACCCTAAATATAGGCAATATTTTTCTAATTTTCTTTGGAGCGCATTCCATAATCCGCCTTACAGCTTGATTATCGATGACATGAGAAGATAACCATAGCTCCTCTACCCAGTTCCTTTTTTTATGAGATTGAACAAACAACGGAAACAACACAGCAACGAGACGACAGTCATCGAAAAATTCGCAGCGGGATATCGTAACGGGACGACTTCCTATTATTCTGTTTATGCAGCCGAAGAGGAACGGCTTTCCTTTTATCCATTTCTATAAAAATAAAATAAAATAAAAATAAAACAGAAAAACAAGCTTTCCAAAATCCTTTTTCCTTTTTTAAAAAAAATAAATAAAGAAATAAAGTAGACATTTAAAAAAACAAAAAATAGATAAAAAAGGAAAAAACTAAAAAATGGTAATGGACAAAACTAGGAATACGAAGTTCTCAGGTTCCATCCCTGGTCAACCCCACAATTTTTATGTGCCATTTTACACATATTTCCCCTCGGGCAGTGTTTGTTGATGTGAAGAATGCCGAGTTGCACTGTGGTCTGAAAGCCTCGTTAAACTGTAGGTTCCCCTATTAACTGGCTATGTAAGTCAACTCAAACGCCGGAGGATAGCAACGGCATACCACCTCCAACAAGACCGTGCCTATTAAAGCACTGTCGTCTTCAAACCAATCTTCCGACTGATGACTGCTTTACTTTACTATGGGGTCCAAAGTTAATGATCTCTGGGTTATTAACATTTTTGTGTTTTCATGCTGTAGCTTTGATACCAGTAAACGTAAGTAACTGTCCGAGCAGTGTCACCGTTCGAGTTTTCAAGGTGGTAGACGACGATGCTGTCGACCCCAATTACAATCTTGGTCATGGCTATGTGTCAGTCGGATACCTCTACGTGCTGTTCCTAGCGCAGCTGAGAATTGGTAACATCGTCACAAACATTTGGAAACACTGTGACAGTGCAATCACTTCCACCTATGGTACTGAATTGACTCTCTAAATTCATTTGATATTCCCTTTGCATTTGAATGACACGTGCAATATAATTCTCACGTAAACTAAGACGCTCAGAATGAAAATTCAATTTTTTGGCTAAAGAAATGCTATTCTTCACAGTGACAACTTTTATTACCTTTCACGATGCGTTATGAGATTGAGCGACCAATACCATTATGAGAGTGGCAGCAGGCTGGAAGCAGTGTGTCCGTAGCCCCATGGTACCGCCCGTTTTTCGTGTCACATCGGTTCAATTAGTCGTCAGTTCTAACGGTGGTAAGGGCCAGCATGTGCGAATTTTCTTTTCTGATTTATTTAATGGAGCTGCGAATTCCCAGAAAAAATTCCTTAACGAAATCGGAAGAAAACCTTTACACATCAAGTCCCCTTGGTAGCTCGACTCAGTAAGTTGTGTTAATGGTCATAGATCTCGGCTTTATGACTGCCAAATTCCTTCACAATACAAGTGTCTGAAGAAATTCGAATCGACCGTCAACGATACGAATTTCATTATCGTTCTTCACTTAGGACTCACATGCCAGGGTGATAAGTATGAAGGAAATGAACGTCTTCATTACTATAGGGCCTCTATACTAAATTTCCACAGTAGCAATTAGGAACTCTCTTCAGACATTTGCTAACAGAGGCTCTAGCAACTTACTTTTTCTCTGTGTAGCTTAAAATATGTGCAACATTGTCGCCTTAAATCCAATTGAATATTTTAAATATGACTTTTGAACAGCATTCACTTCTCCATTAATTAATGTATGGACCCCAAAAGAAGCAATTTGCCTGAGTAGCTATAGAGTAGGTTCTGAAAGTTATTGACACAATGTTCCGCATCCATTTACCATAGGGAATCAAAGTAAGAAACCAAACAAATTACATCGCATTTACTCTCTGTGCATTGACTAACACATATGAATCCATGAAAAAAATATTATTTGCAGAATCTCCTGTGAAAGGAAAAAGATACGGATGTGTTGCTTTAATTATAGTCCACTGGATCAGAAACAATGAAATTAATTCTGTGCCACATTGATGTATTGCATACTAGTGTAGTAAAATATTCATCAAATAAAAATTGTTTTGTGCCTGCGTTGCTATCGAGTGTGGAACACAAATTTTAGACAGATTTTATGGGTCACCACTCAACAACATTATCCTCTTAACGTATGTAATATTTACAGTGTGATGGTTCTTTTTTCAACTAATTCTTTTATTGCCGAAATGAAATATTCAGTGAAGCACAATAATGACAGTAACAATGAAATTGTTTTTTAGGTGCTTAACAGTGGACATTTCATCTCTAAATAGGCCCTGGTTTAAAATCACGAGTATACTCGTGATAGGCTTAACTCTTTTTTTCTTCTTAAAATTACAGTAATTCTGTGCATCGAAGCACTAAAAGTGAACAGCAACACTAACCATTAAAATTTAGAGCCATTGTTTATATGTTCGTGGCTGTGTGAAATACCCTGAAGCAAGGATCAATACACAAAGCAACACCACAGTCATTACACATGTATCTTGATTCCGTCCTTGCCTTCTTCATTCTGGCATCACTCACACTACTTCACATCCTACACGTTCGTGTCGGATTCTGCTTCTTCTCGGTCAGAGGAATCGTAGATGGAAAATGACGTCCAACAAGTCACGTTGGGGTTGATTTTGCTGATGGATGGCCCGCTGCTTTGGGTGAACATTCCTCCCCCTGATGTTTGGCAATGAGCTGTTCAGTGACAGCCACGCGAGTCAAGGGCAGTGAGCTTTCCTCCATGTTTTTTATATAGG
The DNA here is from genome assembly GCF_021461385.2 of Schistocerca piceifrons. NCBI lineage: Eukaryota > Metazoa > Arthropoda > Insecta > Orthoptera > Acrididae > Schistocerca > Schistocerca piceifrons. Next base: position 483,638,711 of record NC_060143.1, on the reverse strand, counting down.
ACAAAGCCATTCCATTCTGCTAATTCCAATAGATGAAAAAATATCTTCTTGTAACACTTTTTACCCCTCTTGCATGGCAATGGATTGTTTGCGATGTGCTGATCAACTTTATCCACACCCCCCATTGTCTCATTATAAGCAAATACAGCTACTGGTTTGGCAATAAATTTATTTCTTACTTTCCGTGTTTGTACTTCTGCATTGTGGATAGTGGACAGCATGCAGACGTCTCTCTTATCTTTCCATTTCAGTGCAGTCAGTTCACCTCGCTGGAATTGTGAAAACCTCCCCTTTCTTCAGTTTCTTGGTCCGGAAAGAAGGCGGCATTCGTTTTCTTGTAGGACGCAAGATGCCATGCATATCTGTTCTTTCTGTTAGCAGAAGGTCAGTAAGCTGGGCTGCATTAGTGTCATTACAATTTGTGATGACATTGGCAGATCCTTGTATTCTTCCTCAAACGTAGTGCCCTTGCCAACGTTAATAATTAGGGACAGAACATATTCAGTCTGTGACTCACACAACATGAATGTTTTATGCCAAACCTAGCTCTCTTGAGCGGTAAGTACTGGATCCATCCCAGTCGCCCTTTACTTAACAGCAGGCTTTCATCTACGGTGACGTCTCTTTCTGGAACACAGCTGTTTCTAAATTTAGCCAACAGGTAGCTCACAATAGGCCATACTATATTCAGTTTGGGCTGTGGCTGGCTTTCTGCGTTATAGATTGCATTGTCCGAAAAATGTAAGTTCTTCTTCAAATTGACAAACGTCTTGAATGGTAGAACTGCTCTAAAAATTGGTGTGGTTAATGTATCTCTTTTTGTCCAGTACATCTGATGTGTGGGTTTTTCACAATGCTTTGTAACAATATTACAGCAACAAATATGTACATCTCATCAATTGTTGTTGGCTTCCATGCCGGGACGTTTGTTTGTGTTGCATATTTGTTGGTCTCGATAACCAAAATTTGCAAGTATCCGTGATCAATGAACTGTCTAAAATAATGCAAGACATCTTCAATACAGGGTTCACAATTAATTTGAGGTTTACCTGTAAAAGGAAAACGTGGGGGAGCAGGTGGCAGTGGCTTAGATGGATCTATTTCGTACCACACTCTGGCGCTCGCATTGTCACACTCAAAAGAAACTGATTCATCACTTCCTTCTTCTGAACTCTCAGACCCACTAAATTCAATATCAAACTCACCTTCACTCTCCATTTTCATAAAACGTGAGGAAATAACAGGCAAACTGCAAGAACAGATTGTAGAGTGACAGCTAGTACAACTGCCTGATTCAGAGACATCTCTTGCCAGAAATATACACTTCAGAGTAACACACCACAGTGACATCTACCGAAAATATCAAGGAACTGCGAAAACACGAGATAAAACGAGTAAATTCGGCCTTTTAAAACGTGTCCAAGTCAGAAATGATAAGCCCAAGTATACTCGGCGTTTTATTACTTCGTCAGAATAAAAAAAAAAACGAATATACTCGGGATTTTATGTTAAGCAGTTAACACCGTCGAGAGTGAGGAGTGGAGCAGACGTTGTCGGCAGAAGGCGAGGCAGCGCGGCGCCTCAGCCCCCGCCGGTAGGCAGCAAACGGGTCCCGGAGGACTCAGACGCATGCAGCGTCCAGAGGCGGATCGTCGGTCAAGAAATGTCTCGCTAAAAAATTGTTGAACCAAACTGTTATTACCAATGTGACAGAAAGCGCAATTTATTGTACATTCGCTTGAATTACACTCATACCTCCAGTACCGAGATGAAAGGGCGATAAGAATTTTGTCGGCGTGTGCTTTCGGTTGCCAGATGTCGCAATAGCTGTCCCGCGTTTTACCCCAAGACTATGGTCGTAGTCAAGGGTGATGTGCTCAGACTGCTGTCAAGATTTCCTCTGGGAAGTGCCTCGGTCTACAATGATGCTAGATCGAGCATATTGCCGGACATACAATTGTGAGGGAGCACGACTGTATTGTCCACCTTAAGTGAACGACTCGGCGGTCAATGTTTTTGTCTAAGACCCAGAAGAATTTTAAAAAAATCAGGTTATGAGAGCAATACTAACTACAGCGTTCGAAGTGTTCATAGTATTGTATACATATGTGTAGAAGCATTCCAATGCCCACTCAATGAAGACAAGGATACACAGTCTAGCTTCAGTATTATAAATAAGTCTCAGTTTGAGGATGAACTCAGACATAGGTTGATGTTCATTTTGAATATTTAGCAGTACTGTACCCATTGGTGCTAAACTCGTTTTCAACCAATGATTCCCACAGCTACAGGAACACTACTTGTGATACCTCTTAGACAAAATACTTACGCAGTGCTATCAGACGAAAAGATCAACCTGACACAAACTATGAGAAGTTTGTTTTACAACCTTCGTACCTGGATAAAGAGCTTCTCCTATTTCAGATGTCTGTGAACGTTGCTGCACAAGGCAATTTAAGAAGAAACTGAATTCCTTCAGCTACGACAATGTTTAAAGAAGTCGTCTTAACGGCACTAAATCGTGGTTTGTGAATCGTTTACCGGTCGTACTCTACCGCATTTCGCTGGTTGGAAGGCAAAAAGCTTACTGACGAATTTCACAGAAGGAAAAGGGGGACGAAACGTCTCCCACTGGAAGGTCATGTTGTTTTATTTAAATGATTACAAAATCAGGTAAAACGAACAGTGAGGTTGTCAGCATAAGCACGTTGCTGTTGTCAGTATGACAATGCACTGCCTAGGGCCTGTAACGAGAAACGGCCCTTTTGGGTCAGGCATATTGTATACAGAAGTGGAAGAGAGAGCACCACTAAATTCAATACGTATGCATTGCATACACACTGAAATTGCTGTTACAAGTGTACTTATGGAGCCCAACGAGTGAATTGCCTATTTTCCGGTGAGAAAGAGCAATGGCAAACAGTCTTCGCTTCATTAGGTTACTTAAACTGGTGTCATTCTGAGCTAGAATTTATGGTCAGCGACTAAGTGTAAGGTCAATGAGTCGGATGCGGGTTTTGCAACTGTGAAATACTTTCCCACTTTACAGAAGCGAATATTAAATTTGAACTAATACTGCGAAAAGTTTGAACTTGCATAGCTTAGAATGAAAACTTTTTCTGTTTATTGCAAAGGAAAACAATTGATTTTCTAATACATTCTCTGTCATACACAACTTGAAACAGGTCACGTCGACAAAATCATGTGGAAGAACTGACAGCGACGTATATCGGAAGGCAGTAAGATCCCTTGTCTTTTGGTTTGGCAGTATTCGAGAGCCATTTCAAGGCGCAAGTAAATGAAGAAAGGAAGCGCGTTTTGTTATCAAGTAAAGTCTTCATCAATTACTTTAGTTTAAATGTAATCTACGAGTAATTGCTGATGTTTAATATTAACATGAAAAGGATTCCGTAGACAGGGAAAGAACCTGTTCTTGTGCAACTGCTACTATAATCACCAATCGGCATTAAATGATCTTCAAGCACATGTGTTCCATCAGTGGTGTGAAGAAAATGATAGTAATAATTTCGGTAATAATCGAATAATCCGGTAACTTCAAACTTCACACTGGATTTTCTCGAAATAAGACATTTGCAGAATTAGTGAAAATTTCAAAATGGCTTCACATCGAGTCTATGATGCCTAGATGAGTCTTTACATCCTGATGACATGAGAACAGCATAATATCCATGTCAGAAGCTTGCTTCTACTTAACCATTTAATAGACCCGCATTTTTTCCACCGTGACTAATTTTGTAAGATAAGCACATATTCCGTTACAGTGCACTCCTTGGGCTGGGAAATGTGGCCACAATGGTCTGGTGGAACGAACTATCACAGGTGCAACGCGTGGGTTCAGGCATTTACTTTTGAGACGCACAAACAGATTTACTTTACCTCCGGTAACCTCAAGAGAAAGATGTTATAATCCAGAATCTGCATTAAACATCACGTTCCTTCATTACCAACTGCGCAGAGCCGGTTTATGTTGGGAGATGACGTAGCCGGAAGTCATGGTAAACAGAAATACTGTCGCCACTAAACTTACTTACATTAGAAAATTTTATTTTATTTGATGAACCGATAGCCATTTGATGGAACAGGGCCCTTATTTTATTTGTACTTGATTGAACTAGAGACGTTGAAAAATTTGGTGCTGGACTGTGATTCGAATACGTATCTCCTCTTTTGAGGATCAGAATCTCATGGAACAGTATAGTTCAATAATTTCGTTCCTTTTCCCAAGACTGCAGTCTTCTAGGTCTCCTCCAGTGATAAGTATGTGGGCCTGAATCCTGATCCAGTACAAAAATATTCATAATTTCATTTCAAGCCCTATCACGGGAACACCAGCCTGCTAGTGAATATTAACGTGCATTTTTATTGGCTGTTCACGTGTTGTGAACAATCGCAATAGGCGTCGTTATTTCTTTTCAAATACGCACACATCTTACTGTTGGTGACTAAGCAATTGATACTTAAGCTATATTCATGGATGATAAAGAAGGACGCCAGGTGTGCGGTTCGATTGTCACTCAGGCACAAAAATTTGTATCCTTATTTTAGATTCAAACACCTAGCAGCTAATAAGAAAAACCGATACGTAACATTTCATTTTACTTAATTAACAATCCGATTATAAGTTGGGTTCGTATCTCCGTCGCAGTACTTCTCATCATGAGCTTCATCTTAAAAAGCATGCACACTTTCTTCCTTCTGAATGGTAGTATATGAGACATCTTTCACGGTTAATTAACAAGGACGAAAGGGTCTTGATAGGAGCTCCGGTTTATTACAAAAACTGTCGTCTTTTATTTTCAAGCTTAGGTTTCGTTACTGATACTGGCGAAAATTCGATAAATCACGACTCTTCATGGCTAGTCAGCAATATGATTAGATCAGATTAGATTAGATTGTATTAATACTTATTCCAATGATCATGAATACGACATTTCGTAATGATGTGGAACATGTTACTTTAATGAAAGGTTTCTTTACATACCATGATTCAGTTTCTTTACAACTATTTTTCACTCTCTGGCTCATACTTTTTTATATCTCTTTTTTATATCTCTTTCTCTCTCTCTCTCTCTCTCTCTCTCTCTCTTGTCACACACACACACACATTCTTTTTTTATTTTTATTTGTTTATTGTGCTCGACTATCGGCCAGGCACGAAAACGACCATGAGTGAATTTCTTAGTTTTGAGTACACTTATGAAAGGAATATAAAAACAACTATGAGAGTTGCTGATTAATGATGCTTAGTTTGCAGAGTATTAATAGTAAATACGTTCCAGTCCCTAAACCCAGTCACAGAAATGTGAATCAGATAGATTACGTATTCCAGGCCGCAGCAGCCGCATCTTTGAGACGCCAGCTATGGGCACTTCCCAGCCCGCTGTAGGAACACATCTGTTCGTCCTCCTTCTGTTGGTTCTGTATCTGAGATTTAGCAACAAGACAAGGTATGTTTGGCAACTCTGTGATCGACGAGTTAATTCCTGGAGTACACGGAATTAAGCCTCAAAGTTCACTTGATTTTTCCTGTCATTTGCATTGAATAATCTGAGTTGTTATTGCTTGAGTTGTAAAAAAAGATTGTAAATTTACGGTCTTCAGTCCACGAAAGTCATAGTACTCTGAAATCGCAACTAACCTCGTCTTTTAGACAGTGGTTTACGAGTTCTAGCCACTATTGGCCTCTTAAGAGGAAGTGAAGGCACATATTTCTTCGCTGGCTCTGTGGTAATGTGCTGACCTGTAAAAAACCAAATGTTATGCTTACCGGTTCTAGTTACAGTGACTGTGAAGTTTTTATCCCTTCTGTGAAAGATCTACAAGCAGTCAGATCAAACATCGATAAGGAAATCGTAAAAAAATACTTTCGGCTCATAGTGCAATGGTGAAAAGTATACAATGCTGCACAACAGGTAACGCCTCATTCCGCTGCTGACAAGGAAATTTTCGGTTTCCAGGATTACATAACTTTGTTTATGAAATGCCATAGTGCGTAGTTTTCGTAAGGTTTCTTTTAATGTTGTTAAAACAATAGTAAACATGAGAGACAAATTAATCATCAACGATATATGCGAAGTCTCTGATGTTGTCTATAACAGTCTGACAATGCACATGCAGTTTATTGATTACATGCATGTAGAAAACTTGTTCTGAGTTAAGGCTGTCAAACAAGGTTTGAAGAAGAATAAAATGCCACTACCACACGACAACTAATGCAGGAAATACTTTTCTGAGGTATTTTGGCACGATGCGCTCTCCATATTTAATACAAAAGTTTGGAGTTGCATCTGCTGCCTGGCCGTCTATTAAACCTGAAAAGAACAAAATGTCACAGACGTTAGCCCTTTATCCACATGCGGCTATTTTAGGTTTATAAGTGAAGGGAATTATGTTCAAAGTGCCATCAGATTGATAACCTCAGCAGACAGCAGAATTGCGTTTAAAAAAATGCAGCAGTGAATGTATTCGAACTCGTGACACTTACCATGACAGTACCAGCTGGCACATAGCTACAGCAGCTTCAGATTCAGCAACAATTCCACCAGAACTTCTGCATTCCTCAGTTCTGTGAGATAATGCATATGGACGGATCTAGACTTCTGAGAGACAGACAGTTACACCTTTTCTTCGGTCAACCAAGTAAATGAATGTACTGAACATGCTGGAAACCACTACAGGGAGCCTTTGTTTCAGAATTCTAATCCAGTGTGGCGCAACGGCGTTACTATAGAAAAATGAGTCCCAAAGAAGAGGGTTTGGTGGTCTGTTGCATTGATGATGTTCATATACAGTACTTATGGTCTGGGTTTGATTCTAACTTCTGCCGATGACTTTTGATAGGGGGAGACAGATTCTATTCTCTTCTGGCTACGCCAAGTGAAGAAGGTATAATGGCATTGTGGTCTGAAATTCACATTAATCATGATATTCCTTCTCTACCAAGTAGACCGTAGGTTGAACCACAATAAAGTCAGGAGTGGCGACATGTAGAAACTCTTATCACCAGTAACCTTTCTTATATTAGTTATTTATTTCTAGTGACGATAGAAATGCTGTGTAGGATCACAGGACACTTATTCCATCTTTTATTTGAGCTTCTGTACATCGATAAAATTGGTTCTGAACTGGGAATGCAACTCAGACCGCCTTCAAAGCGGAATTTGATCTCTTCGTGACAATACAGCTCGACTACAATTTGTTGTTTGTTCAAAACTGCAGATTGCTGAACTTCTCCACATATTGCGCGTGAATGGGTACGAATCCTGACCCGGCACTAAAGTTTTCATTATGTATTATCAAGCTCTCAAATGTGAACATCTATCTGCTGGTGGATAATAATTTTGATTTTTAATATATTTTCATTCGTTGTCAACACTAACGATATCTGACTTTTTGACTCCCAGTGAGACACAGAACTATTTGCGAGATCACTGTAAGTTCAAGGATGTGATTCCGAGCTGCTGGTGGAGAAAAATTAATGTTTGATCTCGTCATTTCAGTTAAAACATCTAGCTACTGCCGAGAAAATACGGTCTATCACAGTTGATTATGCTTCGATAACTATCCGAATACGTTCTGGGTTCGAATCCCTGTCCAACACAAAGCTTTAACTCACAGCATTTCAAGTAAGTCACTTCTGAAGAAGCAATATTTAACTTATCTCGTAATTCCTTAACAGGGACAAAAGAAGCTGCTTGGAATTGGCGTACGTTAAAAATATTTCCGTTTTTATTTTAAAGTTCATATTCGCTAACTGACATTATCTAGAATCGAGGTATATCACTCTCTGTGTGCCCATTCAGGAATGACTGTTAGTTCCCGTCAGTCACGAAATCTTTGCTTAGTCTGTATGACCTGGGTTTGAATCCATATGCAGAACTAGACGGTCCGTCCTGTCATTTGAAGTTCATACATATCCCCAACTAGCTGCTCGTGAATAACTTAAATTTTTAATATCATTTTCTGTTAGATATGTTACTCTGAAGAAGAAATCATGACTACGACGAACTTACTACGTGCATTACCTGGCTGACGTAATAATGAGAGTGCTAACATTTCAGGTATGTCATTTATTGCAATAAATGCGAGCTTACAAGCCTTAAGGACAGTCTTATCTATGATGAGGTGTTCCCTGATATTTGTAGTATCGTGGTATTACTTTACATCTTGAGTTATTGCGATACAGAGCAGTGTTTTCTAGTGGTGACTTGCTGGAGCCATTTTCGATAGTCCAACGACTATACCGAGGAGCGATTAGAGGACCTGCTAGACAGCTGCGTTATGCGGGTTGCATGCGTACCAGGCGAAATGTAATTCAGGTCGTCGGATACTTTTGAGCACGGCTGTACATCCTCTACCATTATTAAATTTAACATTTTAATTGTGTATTTTTTAGTAATCTTGAATGTTTAAAATTGCTATCCTGAGAAATTTACCAAATGTTACTTAGCCTGTTTTCCTGTGGGCTCTTCATCTCTGTGTCATTTTGCTGTGGGCAGTAGCGACCGTTCCAATGCCAGGTACCACCCGAGTGTTTTGGACGACTGTTAACTCGCTGAGTAATTCCGGCACTTGTGGCACTGTGTTGGTAAGGTGAGCTGATGTAAGTTTCTGATGGCTCTCTGGCTGTTTTATTAAGAGTGACACTTTATAGATCAGTTTATTGTTTTAAAACCACGTCAGATCAAATGACGGCTAGCGACCAATTTATCTCTCCTACAGTATAATCTGTTTAATATTTGACAGGTCTAGCGCCCGACACAAGCTTGCCGGCTTTTCTTGATTAGACTCTTTTTGCCACTGCAAAGTCTAGTTGCCACTTTACATTCCGCATATTGAAATTACATTAATATTTGAAGGGGCTAGATCCCGGCATCTATTTGCTGATTTTTCTGTATTAATTGTTTTTAGTCATTAAAAGGGGATAGCGCCAGTTTTATCTCCTTGAATTGAAATTCGTTTAATATTTGAAGGTACTAGTACCTGACATCTTCATGTAAAGTTCCTCTAACATCATTCAGGGACCCGTGTCCGTTTACCGTTGGCTATATTCAAACAGTTTTTGACACTTTAAGGAGGTAGATGCCGACCTTTAGTGATTATGTTTCTTGTCTTGGGTTTCAATGTAAGGAAAGATCGTAACTTGTCTTTGTTTCAAAAATGGTTCAAATGGCTCTGAGCACTATGGTACTTAACTTCTGAGGTCATCAGTCCCCTAGAACTTAGAACTACTTAAACCTAAGTAACCTAAGGACATCACACACATCCATGCCCGAGGCAGGATTCGAACCTGCGACAGTAGTGATCGCACTGCTCCAAACTGTAGCGCCTTGAACTGCTCGGCCACAGCACTCTCCGTCATAGTTCCCAGAAGCGAACCTACTGCCTGCTGGGCTGGCAGGGCACTGTGCCTATGTGGGTGGGACAGCAGTGTCTGAAGCTATACAGAGAAGCGGGCAGCCAAGTCGGGTAGCTTCTGGCAGCTGTGGCGTATACATGACTTGCATTTGGCACTGCTGATATAAGTTACATGTTAACGAATGATCTTAGTTCGATCCTTGTAACCATGTATTGAAGAAGTCAAGGAGTGTTTGTATTATTTGTCGAAGTATGTAGAAAATTGTTCTATAGCATGATAAACACAAATGACACAACTACTGAACTAAGTTTCTGTTAGAGTGCACTAGTGTACTAGACTTTTCTTGATTTTTTCACTAAACTAAACAACGTTATTCCCACTTCAACACTCTTTATTTGTCAAAACTGGTCTTTGTCTCATCTCTCAAATAAAGGTCACCCAAAAAATATAGTGACCACCAAGATGGGGAGTCAACATTATCTTGCAGTACAAAACATTTGCCATCCTTTGCTGATAATGCTGACATGTCATCGCACAGTGGAGACTACAAGACATTTCTCACATCATACTTCGTCATTTTACAGAAACCTATCGTAAATGGTGTTGACTTCGTGGTACAATAAATAGTAAAAGCTTCTGACAATTTAATGCAACATGGGGATGTTAGGGTATTTTACGATAGTTTTTGAGTAGCACATTGAATTATGCCACACGTTATTATAATTTAGGTGGAGAATGTGTATTTGTAGATCAATTACTTACAATTTGGCGTAAATGGTTACGATTTGTTATAACACGGTGAAGTATAAGGTATTTTCTTATACATTGGCCAATTTGTTACAACTTTGTTGTAATATAGCACAATTTTCTTACAATTTTGCTGTGGCAGAGCGGATTTTGTGGTAACATCTTACAATTTTGCTGTAATGACATAATTTTTGGAGCACTTTGTAGCAACTTTGCTGTAAATAAGGCGATGTAAGGGTCAATTTCTTACAGTTTTGCTGTAACATGGGGTAATCTATTACAAATTTTCTGAAACGTAGTAATACATGAGGCAATTTGTTATAATTGTCCATTGGGAGATACAGTTGATTCCTTTGTTTGGGGCTTACTAACACATTTAGTTGACTTTGATATTGGTTTTAGTTGATAAGTTTTGGCTAGTAATGAACACGATTTAGCTGTGGGAATAAAACGTTTACTAGCATAGAGACGTCAGCATATTCCCACTGACAAGTGCACTTTAAGCTCTGAGTCAGATCATGTACCATATGTGCTTTGTATTTTTCTAGGAAACAGTTCTACGTATTTTGATAAATAATATATACAACTCTTGCTTTCTTTAATCTGTGGTACAAAAGTCGGCATAAAATCGTTGATAAACATGCATGTTATATCACTGATGCCAAAAGTAATGTAAGAATAGTACAGACAAATACACGTGGAAATATCTAATTTTAGGATCCATTGTGCCTTGCAAAAGTGCTTCAGTGATCAAAATGTTCACGCTAAAAATTTTATTTATCCGTAACGTACATCACCATTTTCTTTCATAATTTCGTTTCTTTACACGTCATAATAGTGCAGTGCAAAGTTACACTTTGGTACTACGCAAATCCGTAGTTTTAGCGATAAAGTGCATTAAAGGTCTTGTCATGAGACGGTAATCTTCTCCCCTAAAATGATGTTTGATCAGCTTGATTTTTGCCCACAGTCTCTTGTATAGATAACAAAAGCTATGAGCTGAGAGCTTAGTAATTTATTTTAGTACATCACGTGTTATATCACGTATGTATTATTACTGTTTCAGTTAATTGGAGAATACGCGTTTAGGTTTTTTAGGCCTCAGGTGGGAGTTACACGATCTTATCCTTTGGACATGTTGGGTGTTTGCATATTGTATTGGGAACATGATAAAACTTCCTTGGTATATTAAGATAATATGTAGTGCAAGTGATACAAGGCATTAGATATCTCGTCACAAAGTATCATTCCTGTTGTAGCGTCTGTACTTAAGTACCATAAAAATATAACATTGATGGTTAAACACGTCACAGCATGTATGTTAAAGTTCTAAAGTAATACAAACAGTATTAGAGTTCAGTAACATCGATTACATTTAAGCGTAAAACTTCCATCCCCTCCACCTCTATAAGAGTGCAGGTGATGAACATTCGATCTTTGTACAGAGAGTTCATTGCCTCAAGTAGATCTAAAATAGCAATGCCAATATCCTTTCGTAATATGTTAATTACCGCAGACAATTAGGAGATGTGTACAATAACCAATTTTGCTATTTAATCAGCTATAGTGAAATGTGCATTTCGATAGATAATAAATATATTTTAGACACTGAAGTACTGTAAGGTACACCAATATTATCAGTATCTTAACACAGTCCATTAAAAAATACAGGTAATACCTAATTTGGAGAATTGTTGGCTATTAGAAGGTACAGAGAACAAGAAGAGCGACTGGTAGTTTCGTTTTAAAGGCAAGTTTAATACTGTACCGTGACTGTCTGTTTCAGTTTTCATGGCTGGTAAATTACTTGCGTGAGGCTGGAGCGCTGAGACATTATGAAATGACAGAAATAGGCACGGCTTAGGCAGGGACATGACCTCCACCTGCCACAGTCGAAGTCTCTACCTACCATCTTCAGAGGAAGGACTGGTGTGCACACTTGACCTTTAAACCCCTTACATTCCTACTGATGAAGAGTGCAGGTTAGGCGTACGCAGGCAATCTCACTCTAATTTTAAACAATTAGCAAGGTGAGATGAGCACAATTGGTATACTCAACGAATAAATAAGATCTAGTAGAACCACGATATCTCGATACATCAGTCTGTATCGAACTCCGACTCGATTCTGTATCTCGGTAATAGTGAGTTTGTATACAGTGGATAAAAATCACCATTTGGCCATGATCATGGAAGGAGGTGGTTCATTTAATCATTTGAGGTCTGTATAAGATGATAGTTACAATATTACATTAATGCTGACAGGCTACCATATGTACCGTTACATTACTGCGGCTTTTGGTATTACTTGCATTATACAAGTGCTACTTCATTTTTAATTGTATCAGTAGTACTATATTTTTAATACCTTTACCTATCCAGTGTACCAGTAGACTCTCGAGGAAGATAGTGGATAACAGGTTTAGTTATTAATTAGTGCACATTCCCCCCTTTTCCATTATGTGTCCGCGTTGTATTATCATGTAGAGAGCGTGGAGTGAGTCAAAAGCATGAATGTTTGCTGATGCATCCATAAATGCATGTGTAATGTCAAGTTGTTAACTACCTATATTTCTGGGAAAGAATGCAAACAAAATAGGTATGACGGAGATATACAGTAGTCTGAAATGTGTTGTGCCATGGTTGGTCACGGAAATGATTCAATTTATTCTACTGTGGAACAGAAAGTCGATGCTGCCTCACCTGTATGCCACGATGGGCATCGTATCTTCGTCTTTTAAGTGAACGGTCGCTCCGTCAGAGCGTCACTTTCAGGTTGCTACCTAAGGTACGAGAATGAGTTATTTACAAAAGTAACTGATTAATCACTTTTCTTGTAAGTCTGTTAATAGTAGCGAAGTGTTATAATGCACATTAATTTTTATATTTCTGGTAAATTCAATATGGAGAGCAAAATCTGATGGAATTTCGATCGTGCAATCATTGAATCATCAGCCTTTAGCCTTTAGCTTCAGGACAGCTGATGTTATCATTATTTAATTACAGGTGCTCCTTTCTTATTTTTCCAGCAATTTGTACAGGATCAGCTGGTGATTTCTTTGTATGAAACGTATCAGTCTATAAAGGCACATTTGCATGCCGAGCGTGAGTTTCCTCGGAAACGCGAGATATTAATTAAATAAATAATCAGTGACAAATAAATAAAGCCTATGGCACACAACTGCAGCGCTGTGTCGCTGATAAAACAAAAGTACATTTTCGTTAGTCGTATGTTTGATTAAAAAAAAAGGGTGAGCTCTCGTTGAAGTGGTGCGAGAAGCACGTATTTTAGTTTATTGTCTGGCACACCGCCATATTTCATGATATAGAAAATTACTGCGAGTTGCAACCATACTAGGCACTCGATTCTGTAAAGAATTTATATTTATAAAAGTAAGTAGGATTATGAACTGTAGGCTTATTCATTGAATATATCTGATTTAACTAACTGTGTAATTTTTTGTTTAGTAGACAATCACCTCTGTACGACGTTTTGGCATGGCTGGCAAATTATTGTAATATTGAGATTTAGATTATGAGTCCGCACCTACCGCAGCAGTCTTTGGAAACGATTTAATTACGAAGTCCGATTATTTCAGTTTTATTTCACGGTCAACTACGAGTAACATTGCCTTTACGAAAAAGCCATTGTCAAGCGTCTGATACCGAATAATCAAAACCTGACGACTCATAGGAGAGCCAATCAGACAGATAAAAATAATTAATATTTTATTTTATTTTATTTTATTTTATTTATTTTATATTGGCGACTGCGTGTCGGACTTGTTATTTTGTCATTTGTTACATTGTTCTCTTTGTTTCATGTGAAAAATCAACCTTCTGGTCCTGGACTTGACTATATGAGAAATAAAAAAAAAAAAATCAGAAGATATTTGCCAATTATAAAATTTTGCGGGAAGACGCAAAGAAGCTTCCAGTAAAATAAGGTAAGACGCAGCATCTTTGCATTAGCAGGCTTGACCAGACGTATAATTCAGTGTATTAGCTTTTCAGTAAAATTCTGTAGTGTTTCTTTTCCGCATAACAGTTTCAGTGATAAATTCCATTCTCAGTATTTTTCCTTAAACAATAACGTATGCAACAATACCAATACACGAGTGTACAATATGGCCGACTTCTGTACGATATCATGTAACATGGCCAGCAGCCATTACCAATAATCTCAAATTCAGTTTATATTTTTAAATTAACAGACAGCCATTGTTGCTACGACCGATTCATGCTCAACTGCATTTTATTTTAAAACCAGTGTCAAACATTAATTTCTTGAAATATATAGCACGTGTGGCATGGTAATAACTAGAAAACAATACGCAAAAATGGAACAGCAAAGACGTACTATTCAGACGCAATCCGACTCGGACGAGAGACAAATGTTAGAAAATGACTTTACGACAGCAACCGGTAGTGACGATACATCAAATATTGACGCAAGTGTCAACGGAAATTTTGACAATAGGCCGTCCACCACAAAAATTTCAAAGTCTCAGTCAGAGCCCATGTTAATACATGACGTCACGTCTAATGACGCGGCGGGGGCAGAGACCTTGCAAACAGTAAACATTGCCAACATGTTACAAATGCTAATGAAACAAAACGCAGAAAATATGGCAACCTTAAGGATGCAGAACGCAGAAAATATGGCAACCTTAAGGACACAAAATGAACAGTTAAAGACACAAAATGACGAAATTAAATCTGATCTCATAGCAATCAAGGCATGTAATGACACTTTGTGTAAACGTGTGGAACTTATAGACGCCACACTGACCGAACAGATGACTGAACTCAGTACGAAATTTTCCAAGCTTAATACGAGACAAGAAAAGACTACAAATGACGTAGCACTTTTACAGAAACAATTAAAAAACCTTAATGTCACGTGTGAAGCTCTTACTGAACAAATTCAAACATATCCTTCAGTACACGACAACCTTGAAAAACGAATTACTGACGTGCAGAATAAATTTGACGATGTTGAACAACACCTGACTGACATCTTACAATCTGATGCCACAGCTCATTTTCAAAATATTAATAAAGAATTTCATGATTGGGTAGAGAACAAAGACAAACATTTTGATAGATGCATACGTGAAAATTTACCAACAATTGTGCACGACTCCGTAGCGGAATACATCACTAATAACAAACAGCTGATTAGTGACGCAGTACAATCCGTCACTGCACCCATGAGACAATTCACCGATCAACCACAGTCTGAATGTAACGAAAATATCAGTCAAAATGTACAGTTCAGAAACCAATATACATTCGAGTATGACGCACACATACCGCACACCACAAACACACAAGAACAAAACACACCACGACTACAACACATACCACGACGTGCAACCACAAACACAAGCTATTATCATGGTAAACCACAGCAACATTATCGTAATTACTCGCCAGCTGAGCATTGCAGTAATTACAGTGGAACAAATCCATATCATAATGCAAAGGAAGACGAAAGCTTAATAAAACACAGGCAATTTCAGGCTTTTATCCCAGAGAAACGAACCATTCATCCGGTGATTTTTCTTAAATCTTTTAGTAACGCATTTCCACGCACTTGGAGTGACCGGAAAAAGATTTCATATATTGTCGGTTACATCCAAGGCGATGCAGCTGTCTGGGCATACAGTCAAGCTGACGTATGTACCACGTACAGTGAGTTTGAGCGTGCCTTTCTGAACAAATTCTGGTCGCAATCCGTCCAGGAGCGACTCAGGAGACAAATTTTAGAACCTGAAACTTTTAACAGTAAAAATGGTAACTTACGCAGATATTTTGAAAAATACTTGAACATGGGACATTTTTTAGACGAACCAGTCGCAACACGTGATATACTCCGAGCGTTGAAGGCCAAATTGCCTTTCAACATTAAGGAAAAACTTCTACATATCCCGGATGACGATTCAGATTATTTTTTAACAGCTTTAGATTCGGTTGACATGTTACTTGAAGATCAGCGCTTCGCGCGGCAAAACAGCAGCCACAATGTTTACACTAGTGGTATGCAAAACATGCAGGCTTGCCAACACAATTCTGGCGCGCCCACAGTTGGATACGCGGTACAACAAAAACAGCGAACTCACATGCCGTCTCAGTACGGAAATCAAAATCAACACGCGTATTCCAATACGAACAATAGTTACAACAGTAATAACATTTCATGCGGCAATCCATACAAAAGGCACCGCGGTAATAACTGCAACGGTAACAACGGATACAAAGGTAATAACAAAAACACAAACAGAAATAGAAATAATAATAACTACGAGCCAAGACAGCATCAAGGTTGGACTCGTAACGATCAGTACTTTCATTCAAACTCTGCTTTACCACAGCAGTCACCAGGTCAAAATTGGAGCATACCTTACGACCGACAGGTAAGTTATAATGCGCAACAGCAACAACAACCGCAAAAGTTTGGAGATCATAATAGGCAATATCCGAATGTGAATATAATAGAAATGACACCTGATGCACAACCTCAATCTGTGTCAGTACCTAGTACAAATGATAATCCAACAAACTAGAAACAGTCACTACTTTGCCCCAGGTCGTGGCTGAAGAATCCTTGGGGGGCGGCTTCAATGTTAATCAGTTATTTGACACCACACTTGAACAACAGAATAATGATATGCCGAGTAATTCTAAACAAAAACTACCTGTTTTATTTATAAGATACAACAACAATAACAATATATCAGATGAACTTTTACAAGACAGTACACAATGTCGTTTAAACACAAATGAAATTGTTTTAGCATCCACTACTGGTGTAGTAGGTGGGATTCCAACTACTATTATCCTAGATACAGGTGCAGCTGTGAGCGTTTTATCTTTTAATTTTTATAAAAAGATGTGTGAATTGGAACCTGTGCCTGAGTTTCCTGCCCAAAACTGTAAAATAACTACTGCACTAGGTAATAAGTCATGTAGGGTTACGAAGCAAGTTTTTGTAAACGTTAAAATAGGTAATGGAACCGTACAATGGCCATTCCTGGTTGTACAAAACCTTGTGACAAATTGCATATTAGGAATAGATATTATGAGCGAGAAGGACTGCATTATAGACTTCTCCAAAGGTAAATGTATTTTAAATGATAAAGGCAGTGTAATTATTATTGATTTGGACAGGAGAACTCTAAAGCATGACAAACACTGTACAGGGTACAAGGTACAGTTAGTACTTGACAAAGACATTCAAGACATGCAAACACACTCATCTGACAGAGAGCTAATGGACTTGAAAACATTGCTTGATCATAAGATAAGTGAAGCTACAGCTCTCAGTGTACATGAACGTATAAAACTACAGGAAGTGTTATCCAAATATTTACAAGTTTTTACCAAACGATTAGGTGTTATCAACACGTATGTGTACAAGATTGAAGTTAAGCCTCACAAGATCTTCTACCATAAGACATATAACGTACCGTTATCTCAACGACCTGCTGTGTGGCAAGAACTAAAACAAATTACAACATAGATTATAAGTAGTATAGAAATTTTCATTTCAGCGGTTCCAGTGACGCAGTTGAAGACAGAAGAACTTTTCTTTCAACGCCGCGGCACCACCGAGAAGACTGAATATTAAAGTAAAATTTATGATTACGTAGCAGTGAATGATATATAAATTTTTCACGGAACATTTGTGACTGTAGGTACCACTGACTTGCTATGACACCTGACGAACCGACAGACGTCATCTGTGAAGCGATCTTTTACTTCGAGAAATAGATTAGACGCACATTTCTCAACACGAAAAGCATCTATCAGTAGTCAAGGCCACACAGACACTCTACACACACACACAAAAACGCGAGGAATCGAACAGTTTTCCGTCTCTTATTATTTTGAATATTTATTGAGTAGTGAAAACGCCTGGTCTTGCCTACTGATGTAATGAATGTTGTGTCTAACCTATCTTAATTTCAGATGACATCACAAAAAACATCGATAATATCCCAGCAAAACCGCTAAAGAGGATGTAAATATCTGCAATTCATGTAATCAAATATGACACAATGTAATAACCTATAGCTATGTAATGATGATGTAAACATGTTTATGTGCAACTGTATTATGTTTATGCTAAGAAAATATGTGACGTGTGTATGTATTATTACTTATGTTTTTTTTTTTAACTGATGTATAATGTAACTGTTACTGTGTGAAAATTTGAACGATAACGAGTGCCAAAATGTGAAAAACTTTTTTAAAAAAAAAAAAAAAAAAAAATTGCGTAGTGAACCACTATTCACGGACATTAACGTACATTACTAAGTCTGCAACTACGCAGAAACCTATGTGAAAGAAACTGTTAATGACATTCATGATGCATCGTACCTTTGTTAACGCGATGAACGATTTCTTCCATGAGTAACCACGAACATTTAGGTGAGCTATATTTAAAAAAAAAACTGAATATGTGAAGTGCATAATTCGTGCATCGTCTAGCGACATTACTACAGTACCCAACTTCAAGATGTTAACTGGATTAAATGGACACAAAGTGCCTGTCCAGAAAACAACACGACGGGTGGAAGAGTTTTGGTTGGAACTTCAGGGAATGAAATGTTCTCGAAATGTGACGGACACTCTTACCTGGACTGTCCAAGGATCGACGCCAGCTATGTGCCGTCCGAGGTTCTGCAACCAAGCTTCCACGGAATATCGAAAACGAACTGCATATGGACTAATTACTCGACGGGTCACGTCTGATCTGTAATAAACAATGCTTTTTGTCACAACGAACTGCATCACAACGACTATAATGGAAATAGGAAATGGACATGCTTATGTATCAATCACGTTGTTATACAACGATGTTACTGTGATCAAAAAAACTTTACCACGACGATACTAACCTGTAAAAAATTATTGTGCAGCAGATGAATATGAACTGTGATAACGACACCATGTGTATAGGTCAACGCACCTGAAAAATACGGACATTTTTCTTTGAAGCATTTCATTGCAATGCTATGTAACTAAGAACATTCAACAATCTAAAGTTGTATTGTATTATAACAAATATTGTAATTTTAAAACTAAGTTACCTGTCATAGAATGTAGTCTTCATATGTAATCTTGGTGGAATATTTTCTTTGTGCAACGACTAAGAAATGCGCGCGCACACGAACAATGTGAACTGCAATACTGTGCCGCGTGATCTAAATTTACGAAATAACGGCAGTGCCGTAGTTACACAGACGCTTCTGCGCATGCGCGCACTCTGTTTTGCCAACATAAGAACTTTTTCGGCGCACGCGCGTCATTCAAATTTTGTGTATAATATACAGTATAATGTAAGTCATGTAAATAGTTGTAGATAACTTAGATTTTCTTGTGCCTTTAGGTGAATTGCTCGCCTGCAGGTGTGTCCTTTCGCCTCGCAATTCAGGGGGCAATATAAAGGCACATTTGCATGCCGAGCGTGAGTTTCCTCGGAAACGCGAGATATTAATTAAATAAATAATCAGTGACAAATAAATAAAGCCTATGGCACACAACTGCAGCGCTGTGTCGCTGATAAAACAAAAGTACATTTTCGTTAGTCGTATGTTTGATTAAAAAAAAAGGGTGAGCTCTCGTTGAAGTGGTGCGAGAAGCACGTATTTTAGTTTATTGTCTGGCACACCGCCATATTTCATGATATAGAAAATTACTGCGAGTTGCAACCATACTAGGCACTCGATTCTGTAAAGAATTTATATTTATAAAAGTAAGTAGGATTATGAACTGTAGGCTTATTCATTGAATATATCTGATTTAACTAACTGTGTAATTTTTTGTTTAGTAGACAATCACCTCTGTACGACGTTTTGGCATGGCTGGCAAATTATTGTAATATTGAGATTTAGATTATGAGTCCGCACCTACCGCAGCAGTCTTTGGAAACGATTTAATTACGAAGTCCGATTATTTCAGTTTTATTTCACGGTCAACTACGAGTAACATTGCCTTTACGAAAAAGCCATTGTCAAGCGTCTGATACCGAATAATCAAAACCTGACGACTCATAGGAGAGCCAATCAGACAGATAAAAATAATTAATATTTTATTTTATTTTATTTTATTTTATTTATTTTATAAGTCATAGCCTTCCATGGGATGTCGTTGATGGCCGCTGTGATAAACCTTTTGCATTTCCTTTATGTTTTCGTCTTCTTTAAAGGCAAAGGGAGAAGATGAAGCGGTAGCCCATCATAGAGCCTATGCCTACCGTCATGTATTTTTTGACTTTCAGTTGTTAAAAAACAGAGGATTTTTTCTGGTACCAGTAGGAGGAAGGAAGGATTCGCGCTCAGCTAGTGAACGAGTGAGAAGCACGCCATTTTTGGCGAGTAATTGTAGACCGCCATTTTGGGGTCGCTATGAATAAGTGAGGAGTATGTATTTCATATGTGCACCGTTTAGAAAAATACAGTATTGTTCTATTAACAGAAAGGTCGTGTGAGTTGTTATTTCAAATAGTACAATTATTACAAGAACTGAAGCCCACCTGTGTACTTTGGAAAATTACGAAGATCCGATAAGCTTAATGGGAACACGGTCAAGACTTCAGAGGTGAACACGGCAACCAAACGTAGCATTATAATGAATGGTAAGCACAAATCCACAGCGGAGAAAGAAACTACTTCGCCCTGCAAAATAATATGAACTAATACGAACTTATTTCCAGGCATAGCTCAGCTTATTGTGCTTGTCATTCATGCCGAAAAATTAATCTCATTAATTCAATACATTTTAAAAAGCCACGCATTTTATTATCATCTATTCCATTATTTTATTATATTATACCGCACAAGCAACTAGCTTTCACTTTAACTCGGACATTTCATACCGAATAAGTTGCGTGTTTTCGTGTGTACTGTATAAAAGTATTATCGTGTGAACGTTCTTCCAATGAAGAATGATCTCACCGTCAGTAAACTGTATGCCACTGTTCTCCATGTACCACGTGGCCATGGCTACACATAAAATGAGCGCTCATCGTTCATCAATGGCTCTCATTTAAGGCAGCATGCGTGTGAAAACATATATTGAGAAAGAATATTACTGTGTGAATTTTATCGGAATCAAGATCTATTAAATGGTGCGTAATGTGTATACCATCGTCTTAAAAAGGCCATGTGCGCATGACTGTACAGACAATGGGCAACCGCTCCTTGTGCATAGCATTCACATCAGGCAGTGTCCGTGTGTTAATGTGAATTTGATATAAATCTTTTGTGTGCGTTGTAGTCGATGCGTGAACGATGTAGCTGTGAGTAAGGTATATCAAATATCTCTGCTACGCTCGCACGTGGTCACAACTACATAGACGATGAGGTTTCTTCTTTCTTGGCCTGTGAGATGTTGTGCCTTCTGTTACGCTGATATATCGATGAGCTCACCTTCTTTGTGTTATTACGCTTACGTGCTTAACTTCTACAATCAGTGGGTACGTGTGCTCTCTCTGCGTGCCGTTTTTAAATATTCAGTCTCCGTTCTGATTGCCCACAATTTCTGGTAGGCGTATGGTGCCCCAATTGATTTCTTAAGACTTTTAAAGTGATTGTATTACGGCCCAGTTATAAACCCGACCAATTAGGTACTGCGGACACTTCCCTTCTATATCCATTGCACTAAATTAAATAATAATGAGACCATTTAGCATACTGAGATGGTACACCACGCCCTGCACCTACTGTATGTACTTACAAAGTTGTATGCTTTGTTTTCCCACCACACACTTGCTTTCAAATAATACACGTTGGTGTAGCATACGGAAAAAATCTCTCTTCCTGTCGTAGCCCATTAACCGTAAATAACTGGGTCCTTTGACATTCTACTGATTAGCACATAGAGCAAGAATACTCATTGAGGATAGGAATGAGTGGCATAATTAAGCTGAGTGGCATACGATACATTTCTTTCACGCCGGCCGAAGTGGCCGTGCGGTTAAAGGCGCTGCAGTCTGGAACCGCAAGACCGCTACGGTCGCAGGTTCGAATCCTGCCTCGGGCATGGATGTTTGTGATGTCCTTAGGTTAGTTAGGTTTAACTAGTTCTAAGTTCTAGGGGACTAATGACCTCAGCAGTTGAGTCCCATAGTGCTCAGAGCCATTTGAACCATTTCTTTCACGTTATTGCGTATCATATTACCGTGCTACGCAGATGAGAAGCTGGTCAGAGAAGGACAGGTGGTCTAATTTGGACTTCTCCCCACAGCACCACTCCTACTCTATTTCTCCTCCCTAGGGATTTTCCCGAGTTAAAACGAGAGGAAAACTGAAACAACCCAATTTATTGCGCGTGTATGATTAGCGCAGAATCATACCAGAAAATAATGAGACTATGGCAGCTCGACTACAGTTTGTATATTCCGGCATGTTATGACAGTATTTTTAAACAAGCTACAAAGAAACTCAGTGGAGAAGCAGGGAGGATCACAAACAAAATGTTGCAAATATGTCAACTCTCAGATTGAAGGATGTACGCTTCTACGAAAAAGAAGTTAGCTACATAGGGGAGAACAGATCTGTGGAGTATTCTTTTGGCATTTTTCATCCAGCGCACTCCCACACGTATTGCAGCCATGAAATACGCTCACAGAGGTTGGTCACAAGTGCGGACAATTGTCCAGGCCATGATCGTACCCAGAGTCATTAGAGACATCGGACCAACGATATTACGGCTGTTTACCTAACCCTCTCTAACAACTATAAAATCAACTATAAAATCATACTACGTAAATCGGCATTATGTGATGTTTGCAATACAGAAGTGAATGTAGAACTTACTGATGACTATTATCGTGTACATATCACAGACCTTTCAGTGTCACTGAAATGAGCTTCATAAATGCCTTAGCCTGGGTTTAGTCTATTGTTGATTTCATTGTAACGACAGAGAGAGAGAGTGACCTATAGAATAAACTGAAAATGAAACGTACTTTCAATACGGCAACTATTATTGTTGCAGATGTATACTAAAAAACATGAGAACAGTTGGTGAAATACGTAAAATTTATTTTTTTGCTTAAATAAACCAAGGAATGTTAATGAAAATTGAAAAATGAATAAACACAAACAACATTAAATGAACACAGCAGAAAAATGAAACTCAGAACGACAAACGAAAACAAAAACAAATAGAACAAAACTGGAACACAAACAATAACTTTAGGAACAAACGAACATTTTTTTCAGAGGGTGAAAGCGCCACCCGAGGTTTGGTTACAGGGTCTCTCAGATGCCCGTTCCACCAACTCTACATAGACTTCCTCCATCTTGGCAGCACCCATGAGACATTCAGCAGCCTCCTCTTCTAAGTCTTGATGGGCTTCTTGCATCCTGGCAGCATTCACGAGACCCTTAGCTGCCCCTCCCTCCTCATCTCCACATGCTGGATCAATATCAGAAACGTCCACGACACCCTCATTTGCCCCTTCCTCAGTCCCTCCAAACGCTTCACACATCTTGGCAGCACCCATTAGACTTTCAGCTGCCTCCTGCTCTAAATCTTGATGGGCTTGCTCCATCCTGGCAGCATTCACTAGACCCTTAGCAACCCCTTCCTCCTCATCTCCACATCCTGGGTCAATATCAGAGATGTCCACGACACCCTCATGTGAGCCTTCCTCAGTCTCTCCAAACGCTTCACACATCTTGGCAGCACCCATGAGACCCTCGGCTGCCTCCTTCTCTATATCTTTACTGGCTTGTTCCCTCATGGCAGCATTCACGAGGCCCTTAGCTGCCTCATCTCCACATGCTGCGCCAATCTCAGCAGCATACAAGAGACCCTCATCTTCCCCTTCCTCAATCTCTCCACATGCTTCACCCATCTTGGCAGCACCCATGAGATTCTCAGCTGCCTCCTCCTCTAAGTCGTGATGGGCTTCTTCCATCCTGGCATCATTCACTACCCTGTCAGCTGCCCCTTCCTCCTCATCTCCACACACTGGGTCAGTCTCAGCAGCATCCACGAGACCATCATCTGCCCCTTCCTCAATCTCTCCACATGCTTCACCCATCTTGGCAGCACCGATGAAACTCTCATGTTCCTCCTCCTCTAAATCTTGACAAGCTTGTTCTAACTTGACAGCATCCACGAGAGACTCAGCTACTCTCTCCTCCTCTTGATCCATCTTGGCACCGTCCACCTGGGCAACCACGATTGTGTTAGGTGCTTGGTTAAGCTAGAAACAACATTATACACTAGAACTTACATTATGAAATAATAATAATTGGTAAGAGTTTTCAAACATATCGGTGAACAAGAGATTTATATGGAGCATCACTGTTTTACTTCAGAGTCAAAAGAAATTCAGAATTTGAATAGTAGTGATAATGTTTAATGTGTAGTAAGTAAGATATTGGAATATTATTACTGCACAGGCATTAGAAGCTGATGACTTATGTATGGTATGGGAAAGAGGGTCTTCCATTATCACCTACTTCACAATAATGTAGCGCTAAGATTCTCATACTAGCAGCATGTCTATAACTAAAAAGTCTCACGCCAACTGAAGAACGGGATGCAACCCGTTTGCTCTGACTAATGACGTCAGAATTTTCCAGAGATGATATACTACACAGATTTAACAGCTGAGACAAGTGTTCATAAATTAAGGAATGCATGAGAGGGAAACAGGTGGTAGACACATATAACGTCCAGTAATATTTCGACCATAATGTTAAGGATATCGCTTGTTTGAGTCCTGGTACTTGTGTAAAAAATAAAGGAAAAAATGATAGGAGTAGTGGTAGCATAGAATACCTCAGTTGACACATACATCAGTTGTATCTCGAAATTCAGTCGATATGTATAGGTTAATTGCAGTATGGGATACGAATTTAACGTACGTCGATTTCTTCGTTTTCGTTAGCATTGGTATTCTATTCTTCAGTTGAACTGTATAGGTCAAGTGAAGTACGGGATACAAATTTTAAAGGTGTTGTTTCTTTCGTCTCCGCTACTACTAACATTCTGTCCTTACGTAGATAGTATTACTATCGAAGGCGGAAAGATCTACATACATGATACTTGCATCCCACTCTTCAGTTGACCTATATAGGTCAACTGAAGAAAAAGATACCACTGCTAATGAAAACGAGGAAATCTACGTACGTAAAATTGGCTACCTGTTGACCGATGTAGGTCAAATGAAGTATAGGATACCATTTTTTTTTCGGTACTAGTAGTATCGACTGAAATCTATCACAGTTTTGCTATCGACGTCAAGAAAACCAATAGCAGTCAAAATTGTATCCCATTCTTCAGTTAAGCGTCCGCAGCTCGTGGTCGTGCGGTAGCGTTCTCGCTTCCCACGCCCGGGTTCCCGGGTTCGATTCCCGGCGGGGTCAGGGATTTTCTCTGCCTCGTGATGACTGGGTGTTGTTAGTTAGGTTTAAGTAGTTCTAAGTTCTAGGGGACTGATGACCACAGATGTTAAGTCCCATAGTGCTCAGAGCCATTTGAACCATTTTCTTCAGTTAAGCTATATAGGTCAATTGAAGAATATGATACTAATTAGTATTAGCGAATGGAAAATAACGACAATTATAACATGTGTATTCTGTACTTCAACTGACCAATATGGGTAGTTCACATTAATGTTGCACATGTCGCTGTTTTCGTCTAGCTAGCACCAGTATCCCGTACTTCAGTTGACCTGTATACGTCAACTGAAGTACGGGATACAAATTTTACGTATGTCGATCTTTTCGCCTTCAGTAGTGCTAGTATAGATTCAGAAAATGATAGTACCACCCGGCGAAGAACTGTCTCAGTTACAAGCGTTATGTGGTTTGGGCATTCGCAAATGATGCAGAATTCCCCATTTGCTCTTATTCGCTATGCTTTCAATGCCTCTCAGATTGTGCATTAACAAGATAGAGATTTGAAAACCAGATTTTAAACTCGTTTTTCTTTCCAGGAGCAGTTATGGCCTATATCCATACTTTGTTGGATATAAACGGCTAATTGAAATTGAAGAAGCTGCAGAAAGATTGAAATCTGGAAAAATGGTCCGAGGAAAGTCCAAAACCCACTGAGAAATGGGAAGCATTGCATTACAAGGCGAATGAAAAACTTGAACACATGAAATAGAGAGGGCAGTAGAGAATCAAATGGGCAAAAATATTATTTCCAATAGAATTCTTGCCTAATTCACCAGCTGCTGCTTTTAACTGTTTAAAGAAGAAAATTAAAAAAGAAAAACAAGAAATGAAGCCTCAAACGTGAATACACACACGCAAAAAATAAGTTTCGCAGTAATCTGAAAACAGGAAAACAAGGCTGGATGCAGATGAAATGTGAAACAGTAGAAGCGTGTGTAACAATCGGAAAGTTAGATACCATATATGGGAAAATTATGGAAACCGTTAGAGGAGAGAGATTCAGATGCATAAATATCAAACGCATACCTGGCAAGCGGACGGAGGTCTGAAAGCTGGATTTAACGTATGAATGGGTCCTACAAAGTAAACCAACTTAAAAAGGGAAGTGGATGAAGACTCGAAGTGAAATATGGTACACTAAAAAGAGTTTCACACAGCAGTAAAGAACCAATTCGAAGAAAGACTCTTGGCGTACACTACAGTGTTTCAAAATTGTTCAGATCACTGTTAGGGAACCTGAAAAAGGTGTTCCACGGGATATGTAAAACATCCTAAGCAGGCGAAATACACTCATACTTTCAAAAAAATGTAATAATCCCATACCCTGCCTGACCAAATGCTCACAAGTTTCAAAGCTAACGGAATAAACACGAAAAATCTAATACGAATTAATGAAGGCATTGGTAGCGGAGGTTTCGCGGAAGTATGGAGACGAGTAAGTCATTTCCGACCTTAGGACTCTGAAGACAGACTGCTGCAAGGCAAAAGTAAATCTGTAGGAATTCCATTTCTGAGGGTCACAGGGAAAAAATACATGGAGTGATGTGGTCCAAAACTTGTGCATAAAACAAAGTGCAGTTATAGAGGTTTCAGGATCTCGCAGGCATACAGCAGCTAGGACGGGAGTGAGATACGTTTGTAACCTAGCAATTCAGCAAGCAGTACGGAAAGCAGACAAAAATTAAGTATGGGGATTGAAGTTCAGGGAGAAAAAATAAAACTTTAAGTTGAGTTCATGACATTACAGTTCTGTAAGATACGCCAATTTCCTTTGATTATCGGTTGAACAAAATAAGTAATGCCTTGAAAAGAAATTTTCAATGAATACAAGAAAAAGTAGGATAGTAAATTGCGGTAGAATTGACTTAGGAGTTGAAGGTGGAAAAATATTAACAAATGACACTTACAGAAGTAAACTGAGCTCTGTTGTTTGGGCAAAAGTAACAGATTATTAGCAAAGTAGAGGACATGTAAACATCAGGACGTAAATAGCAAGAAAGACGTTTCTGAAAAGCAGAAATTAGTTAACCTATAATATAAATTTCGGTTGTAGGTAGTCCTCTCGAGGTATTTGTCTATAGTGTAGCCATGTACATGAGTGGAACGAATGAAGATAGACAGTTCAGAAAGAATGGAATATATAGTTTTGATATATTTCTCCAGGAGAGTACTGAAGATTAACTGGGTACAGCGTGTAACTTGCGAGGAGGAAATGAATCTAAATGGCGGAAAAAGCCCTTTATCATACAATTCGCTGATAGCTGGGATCAGTTTCTAGTATGCATCGTGCGGATACATAGGATCTTTTGTTGTTAACAGGGTGATGCGAGAGGGTGAATGGGGAGAGGAGCCCGCATCTCGTGGTCGTGCGGTAGCGTTCTCGCTTCCCACGCCCGGGTTCCCGGGTTCGATTCCCGGCGGGGTCAGGGATTTTCTCTGCCTCGTGATGGCTGGGTGTTGTGTGCTGTCCTTAGGTTAGTTAGGTTTAAGGTGTTCTAAGTTCTAGGGGACTGATGACCATAGATGTTAAGTCCCATAGTGGTCAGAGCCATTTGAACCATTTTTTGGGGAGAGGAGGTGGAAGGGTTGTAAGATTTGTACAGGTAGAGGAAGACTCGAACACAGTAAGCAGATTGAAATGAATGTCGGCTGCGGCACTTATGGAGAAGCAAAGAGCCTCTCACAGGACAGACTACCGTGGTAACCTGCATCTCATCATACTTCAAACGGGAGACCGCATCATCAACAACACCACCACGTGAAGATTTTCTAACAGTTGCTTGGCCCTTACTTACCAAGGGGAAATGGCCGTATTGATGTTATTCACTGAAGAAGAGGGGCCTAGACTCCATGGATATACCCTCACGCGAAATATTCTGTCGTGGTGCATTCTGGTAGCAGTGATAAACTCACTGTAAGTAATAAAACAGCAGTTCCTATAACTCCACATTCAATAGCTTCATTACCCTTCTAACATTCAGCACACTTTCTTTCCCTAATCTTCTGTAATTGATTATTTTAGACTGTTATTGTCATGGCACTTGATAACACGTCTATTGTAATTTTTTGTTTTATGTTGCGCACGATGTTTGGTGAAACATCGGGATATTTTCACTCTGCCACTACGTGAACGTGTTATATCTGTTTCAGTAAGTGGATTATATTTTCGTAGCCCTTTAATATATTTCAAGCTACCTGCTACGCCCTTATCTGGTTCTTGTTCTATGATCATAAAGATGTACTAGAATGGTGGAATTAATGCCTTGAAAAGCCGTATGCAAGAAATAGTGAAGATAAGGAACTGGAGAAAGTTGAGGCAAGCAATCCGGAAGAGGAGGGAGTTTGTTCCCTGCGTGATCAATTTTATCTCGTAGCCAAGCAGCTAAAACATGGGAAAGCCGCTGAAGATGGTGATAAACCAACAGAACTCGTCAAGGCTGCTAGATAGCAGCTACATGAAGAACTGTTCCATTTCACACAAATTAAATATGTAACCAGGGAACACCGAACAGACTTCGAAGAATAGTTACAGCGCCAACACAAAAGAAAGTATCTGCAAACAAATGTGAACAATTTTGCACACTCAGTTTAATAACACACGCCACCCAGATCTTGACCTCTATCATTGTAACGCGAACTGAAGAAAGGATAAGTGTACAAGATACAGAAGATCAATTTGGCTTTAGAGGAGCTGTAGGCACACGGGAAGCAGTACTCGGGTTACGGCTAATACCTGAGACAAGACTAAGCAAGAGCCAAGAATGCAGCAGAGTGTCGTAGGAGGAATGGTCAGTATTCAGGTGTAGGGCAGGAACGATTATTCGAAGCTTACCCGACTACTAAACATGGGTTCTAAAATGCAGCAATGAGCACTTCTTCTCCGATATTGTAACAAAATCTCGTCTTGGCCGTCTGTATTTTGAGGGCCTAAGTATGGCCCAAATCACGAAAAAAATTTCCTGTAAATATGGGCTGTAAAGTGCTCACCTTCAGACTTTGGGCACTTGTGCAGCTTCACTGTTGTGAAACACATCTCTTCCACAAAACATGTACTTACAAATCTTAAGCTACGAGTAGAGTTCATGTTTACTAGTCTCTTTTGCTTCGAATGACCGCTCCTGTCGCATCTCTGAATACTGATCATACTTCACAGGACACTGTGTATTGCCTACGTCGACAAATAGAAAGTATGAGACGGTGTAGTCTAGCGACAGGTTTTTGAGTTGCGGAGAGAGGGAATGCCGTAATGTATCAGAACAGAGGAGTACTGCAGTAACTTCACAGAGAAAAGGTGGCTGTGATAAGAAGCGGATAACATGAAGAGCAAGCCACTGTTAAATAAGGTGTACGACCGGACTGTTCACTTTCTGCTATCTTATTCAGCGGATACATTCGGAGGACTCGAGATGAATTTAGGGACACACTATGACTTGTAGTAGGAATTAAAATTGAAGGTAAGATAACAGACATGTTGAGATTTCCTGATGATACTACAGTGTTAAGTAAATGTGTGGAACTACAGAAGCGAGATGCAGATGAAAGCCCCATTTATTCCTAACATGCAAATTAGTAAAGTTAAGACAAAAATCTTGATGAGTAGACAAAATACCGTTGCCTAGTGCTCA
This sequence comes from Schistocerca piceifrons, assembly GCF_021461385.2. NCBI lineage: Eukaryota > Metazoa > Arthropoda > Insecta > Orthoptera > Acrididae > Schistocerca > Schistocerca piceifrons. The sequence continues at coordinate 483,608,530 of NC_060143.1, read as the reverse complement.
CTTAACAATGAGGGTCCGAAGACCGTAGAATCCTTTTGCTCCCTATGGAGTAAAACCACCCTCAGACGGATGAAGGAAGGATATTGCAAGCCAAATAAAGCAGGCAACAGCTGCTTTTAACAAGAGCAGGAACCTTACACATCTCGTTTCATAGCCCAATACCTGAGGAAAGACCTCATGAAGATTTTGTGTGCCGCTGTACAGATGTGAAATACGGACAATCGAGGAGGCGAAAAAAAAAAAAAACTGACAGCCTTCGAGATGTGCTTCTATCGCAGCAGTCTCAAGATTTTCTGTGAATAGAACGTATTAAGCGAACTGAAGCACTGCAGGGTAGATAATGTACAGCTATGGCTCCTAAAGCTTATTGAACGCCACATGTGTCAGCCATATGCTGAGATATTATGGTGTCATTAAAGGTGTTGCTGAAAGGACAGCAGAAAGGAAGAACACAAGAGACAAACCTAGTCTAGTATACATAAACCGTATCATGGACGACACAAGTTCCACCACCTATACTGCACTCAAGGAAAAGGCCGGAGACGGAAATTCTTGGCAAGCTGCTGATAGCCAACGTGATAGTTAAAGACCAAACAAGAAAACGGAGATCATGATAAGTTTCGAAAGTGGAACACTTAATGGCAAGACTCTTTAAATGTTCGTAAATAGGTACATATTTGAGTAATTAGACTTTGCTACATGTGAGGAGAGAAATTTCCCTACACTGTGTGATCAGAAGCAGCCAGACACCCCCAAAAACGTACGTTTTCCATATTAGGTGCATTGTGCTGACACCTACTGCCGGGCACTCCATGTCAGCGACCTCAGCAGTCATTAGACATCGTGAGAGAGTAGAATGGGGCGCTCCGCAGAACACGCGGATTTCGAACATGGTCAGGTGATTGGGTGTCACTTGTGTCATACGTCTGTACGAGACGTTTCCACACTCCTAAACATTCCAGGTCCACTGTTTCCGGTGCGACAGGGAAGTGAAAATGTGAAGGGACACGTACAGCACAAAAGGGTACTGACTGTTTGACAGAGACCGCCGACAGTTGAAGAGGGCCGTAATGTGTAATAGGCTGACACCATCCACACCATCACACAGGAATTCCAAACTGCATCAGGATCCACTGCCATTAATATGACAGGCGGGAGGTGAGAAAACATGGATTTCATGTTCGAGCGGCTGCTCATAAGCCACACATCACGCCGGTAAATGCCAAACTACGCCTCGCTTGATGTAAGGAGAGTAAAGATTGGACGATTTAACAATGGAAAAAGGTTGTGTGGAGTGACGAATCTCGGTACTCAATGTGGCCATCCGATGGCAGGGTGTGGGTATGGCGAATGCCCGGTGAACGTCATCTGCCAGAGTAAAATTCGGAGGCGGAGGTGACAGGCTGTGGTCGGTTTTCTCATGGAGAGGGCTTGCACTCCTTGTTGTTTTGCGTGGCACTATCACAGCACAGGCCTACATTGATGTTTTTAAGCACCTTCTTGCTTCCCACTGTTGAAGAGCAATTCGAGGATTGCGATTGCATCTTTCAACACGATCAAGCACCTGTTCATAATGCACGGCCTATCGCGGTGTGGTTACACGACAATAACATCCCTGCACCGAGTCCTGACCTGAATCCCACAGGACACCTTCGGTACGTTTTGGAACGCCGACTTCGTGTCAGCCCTCACCCAACGACATCGATACCTCTCCTCAGTGCAACACTCCGTTGAGACTGGGCTGCCATTCCCCAAGAAACCTTCCAGCACCTGACTGAACGTATGCCTGCGAGAGTGGAAGCTGTCATCAAGGCTAAGGGTGGGCCAACACCACACTGAATTGCAGCATTACCGATGGAGGGCGCCATGACTTGTAAGTCATTTTCAGCCAGATGTTGGGATACTTCTGATCACATAGCGTATTTCGCACACGCTGATCTGTTAACGTCTATAGCGTCCCCAGTGAAATAATACGAAAAGACTTAAAAAAAACAGTATTTATAAAGAAGAGCCATTTAAAAATTGAATAATATACATTTTTCTCATGTATCCGTATTATAATAATTTCTCTGTGTAAGTTTCGAGGGCAAAGAAATATAACAAAATTATCTAAAGAGACGACAAGATATGCTCTTTTTTTTTTGTCGTCTTCACTTCTCTTTTCTTGGTTGCGTGTAGACGGACATCTTGCGAGTGCTGGCAAATGTAAGCATATTTGTACTAATTAAGCAGATAATATATTGATTTAATATCATTGTTCACTTTTATTTTGTAAGAGTTGATATCGATTTCATGTCCGCCTTCCTTTGAATTAACCTGCATTCGAATAATTTACAGTTCAACAATCGCAGCGGCCGATGCAGCCAACGACGCCATTACGTGGCGATATTAACTTATAAAAAATTAGCGGAAGCGAAAAACTCGCCCGCTATTGACATAATATACATTTTTCTCCACAGCCGCCCGACGTTGCAGAAAATAACGTAGCTTTAAGATTCTTATTTTCAGTACAACAGCCGAGAACCAGAGTCGGGACTCCGACTACAATGCAATGATTAACGGAGGTAAGAAGAAATACTCTCGCGCGTGTGTGGGCCGCAATTGTAATTAATAACTAAAGATTATTTGCTTTAAAGTGAACTGACTAGCAGAGGAAATTAATATGAAAAGTTTATTCCATTGTTCAACTTATATATTCATGCTTTAAGATTCAGTTAGTCTAACGTCCATTAAAAAATAATTTAAACTGAAGATTAAATTGTTAAAAAAGGAGAACTTCACAAAAACATTTAATTGTGAATCAAAATTAAATGAAATATCAGTTTTATTAAGGCCCACCACGTAAGTCGGCAACAGTCAACATAATAATAATAATATATTAAATTACGACGGCCGACGGACGCGAGACCTCCTACTATGAGTAAATTTTTTGTCAGACCGCGACAGCTGTGTCAAAGCATTTTTTTAATACATCAAGTCATAATTTGTACGCTTTACCTCAAACTTGTTGCTTAGTCTGGAACAGAGTATAATCCTCATTATTGTTCTAGCTGTAACATAATCGGCCTAACTCTAAAGCAGCCTATATCTGTAGAAAACAAAGTAATTCCACTTTATAGACTAACATCCACTAAGGATGTGGTAATACCCTGTTAATTATCATTTTGGTTCCAAAACTTAAGTTTTATGGTGTTGAAAACTAATGTGGACATAGATCTCTAGCAGAACATGCATGGAGACACGTGGGAAACCTACTATTCGCCTCAATGAGAGACAGTAATACTTTCTCATAACCTGGGCCACTGCACTTCTTATCAAGTTAAATTGATAGTATGGACTGACAATCCTTTTACAAGATCACGTTTGATTCAATGTTCAAAGAAGTGTCATAACAGAGCAAATCCCAAGAAATTGCATCGAACTGTGCTCTAATTGTGTGAGCAGTGTTGGAAGAGAGATGACTATGTTCTTTAGGTCAGACGATCATTTATTTACACAGATGAACTGTTTATGAGGCCGAATATATCCTACTCAGTTGTTTCAAAAGATCATACCAAAGTACCGTTATCAAGCGAACGTACTAGATGTAGTAATTATACCATTTCAAACATCCGTGTTAGATGGGATATAATAACCTTCTTGTAGGCAACAATCGTTGAAGTGTTGTAACTGTTATGACTGCCTTATCCGTCCTCTACCGTTTCACACGTTCTTTGGTGGTATTCCTGACGTCAGTTATTCCCAGCTGCTGGTTTCACATCCACTGACTCTTGCGTAGCACGCAGAAGTGCTCTGCTCCACTAAGGGGATTGCCTACTTGCACTTATTTGTATATAAGTACATAGGAATTTTTGCTTTTCATTGTGATATTTCTTGGCGCTAATGTGACTGTTGAAGGTGTGACTGACCAGACGAGTGTATGCTACTGTGGTCGAGATTTGCATTACACAGCAGCATCTAAATAACTTCCGCTATCCTTGACAGCAAATGACAACGGCAGTAATCGCACTGTAGCCAGACGTTAGTACCCTCACTAGGAACCGTATAATTTTTCAGCTATGATTCAGTAGCATATTTTCCGAAGTCTTACATCTCTGTAAGAGACAAGCCAATCATAAATGGTATTCCACAGAAAATTCCATAAGTTGCACTAACTCGATTACGACTTTGTCGCAAACTGAAATTCAGCTGCTGATCTTAGAGCATTGCCTGGTACGTGCAGTACTGCTAAGCGGATGTGTCTCCGACTGGTAGCAGCCTTCGGACCGTTGAAACCCGTCATGACGGAGTTCTACAGTTGGCGGACTCACAATCGTTGTAGGATAGCGTCTGTAACATGAGTAATATTTGCCGAACCCGTGACAGTTTTACAACGGAATCTTACATTCCCTGATAGTACTTTTTATTTACATTTGGGTCTTCGAATCAACGGTTGCTATATTATTGGATACTAATATCGTGAATCAGTCTGTTAATACTTCATGTAAAGATGAGGGACAACTGAATTTCACAGTCATGAAGATGTGTGCAAATCATGAGATTATCTCGATTGATATCATCTGTCTAAGTGGCTAACTATGCAATGTGTACAATCAGAGACGCAGCTGTTTCCTCATCGCTCTCACACGCTTACTCTTAATGTTAGTAATAATGTCGACTTACCTCATTGGGGCCCTCCTGCGGCGCATTGACCAGTATTACATCTCGTTCCTTGGGGAAAATCTCTCTTTGTGTAGACAGGTCGCTGTGTTGATCCTTAAACGGTGGATTATCTTCTGCGATCTTATTCACTTTGAAGCGCCCAATAATGTGGACCTGTGGGTGGTTTGATCTTATAGTCACTTACCCAGCTAGGATGGCATATCTCAATCATAGATAAAGCTTTAGATACTTGACTTAGCATTCTTAAACAGATTATATATTAAATTAGTAGCCCTTAAATGTAGGCTATAAGAAGACGTCAGTTAAAAACTAAATTATTAAATAAGGTAGAGAACTATGCGATACAAGAATGAAAGGTCGATGATTAGTGGTAGGTTGACACCACTATTCCTAACTCATCCATGAGTAGTTACGCAGGCAATTGATAGCAAAAGCTGAGACGATGTGCCTAGATTGGAATATAAGAAACAATCTACTACCGAAGCAGTGCATAATGTGCGAGAAGACATAAAGATCCGGCCGCCGTGGTCGAGCGGTTGTAGGTGCTTCAGTCTGGGACGGCGCGACCGCTACAGTCGCAGGTTCGAATCTTTCCTCGGGCATGGATGATGTGATGTCCTTAGGTTAGTTAGGTTTAAGTAGATCTAAGTTCTAGGGGACTGATGACCTCAGATGATAAGTCTCATAGTGCTCAGAGCCATTTGAACCATTTGACATAATGAGTTTAGCTCACACAGAAGAATGAAAGCAGCCTCTTAAGTGATAGATCTAACCACATGAGACATTTTTCGTGGCCTGTTTTGTAGGTAAAGTTTGTGAAGGTTTTTTCTTTACTACTTACCACAGTACAGCAAAAACTTATGTATGCCAAATACACAGTAAAGTAAGCACGTATCTCAAACCAGGGTGTTGCGCAAACGTTTTCGTAAACCCTGTCTGGTCCCATAGTCAAACTCCGTTAACTTCACTAATCCAACGAATCTAAATCAATTCCCAGCGAGAAATAAGGGTTTTTGTTGAAACTGACGTCAGCGATTTCGTATCTAGCACTAGATTTCCATATAATTTCCTGAATCTGGGCGATTGTTAATCCTACAGACTGCATGTTGAACGCAGACCAGCAGAAGAAGGGAGCGTGTGTCGGTGTCAGGCCACAGTATAGAGCTCCACGGCAGAGGCACTGTCCGTGTCTGCATCCTAAACGATGGAGAGCCGATCTGTACGTTTTAACTTGGCGTGTCCACTGGCGCAGAGGGAGCGTACCGTGAGTTAGCAGCTACAGGTTGTGTCCCCATGTTATGGGAACTGCTAGGTCCACAACGGTGAAAAGGTAAGGCTGGAGTGGGACGAAAGACTATCTGGATCTTACGTGCTTAACAGCACGGCTCCCTAAGAAGACAGGCTGCTGCGAAGCTAACTGAAATTTTGTTGACTCTGCTAAGAAACGTGCGAGCACTGACATAGGATAATGAAAATAAATTCTGGAGTGGAAGAACACAACTCACATGTGTTTACATGGAGAACGCCTGATTGGCTGAACGTGACATAGGACAGATGGTGGGAGTCAGAAGTTGCCTGTTTCACAGCTCCAGCACAATGAACCTATGACTGGTATATTATGTTAAACTAAATAGGGAAGGGACATTTTTGCACTGTTACAAGGGATCTGACTGGCTGGTGCTCAGGAGAGTAAGTCATAGATTATCCGACACCACGCACACTCCGAAAACTAAATAAAATTTCTGATACTTATTGGGAGCGCTCTGTAGAGCAAACTTCCATCAGAGACTCACCAGCGGACACACCAGTTGAGAGAGGTACATAGATTTTCGGCCCTCAGGGAGAGCAGTTTTCAGTACAGGTCAGATGACTGAGAATGCTGCAGCCACTACGGCAGCCACCCGCGGCCACAGGTAACGCTAAGTATGGTGAGCGACAGCGGCGTTCGCTAACTAAGCGACAGGGTGTATGTAAAGATTTCCGACTGACATTACGACTTCCACCGTTCAGTTGAGTTTACTGGTAATCTCCAACATAACATGTACTCAGTTAAGACAATTGGTGTAGGCACGAGTATCTCTGTACTTCATTCTATTGTGAACGTGGTTGTTTTCCCAAACTAATTTACGAATCTTTGCCAAGGTATGAGTATTTTAGTTACAGTATAAAGTTAATACACTAATGGCCATTAAAATTGCTTCACCGAGAAGAAATGCAGGTGATAAACGGGTATTCATTGGACAAATATATTATACTAGAACAGACGTGATTACATTTGCACGCAATTTGGGTGCATAGATCCTGAGAAATCAGTACTCAGAACAACCACCTCTGGCCTTGATACGCCTGGGCACTCAATCAAACAGAGCTTGGATGGCGTGTACAGGTACAGCTGCCCATGCAGCTTCAACACGATACCACAGTTCATCAAGATTAGTGACTGGCGTATTGTGACGAGCCAGTTGCTCGGTCACCATTGACCAGACGTTTTCAGTTGGTGAGAGATCTGGAGAATGTGCTGGCCAGGGCAGCACTCGAACATTTTCTGTATCCAGAAAGGTCCGTGCATGAACTGCAACATGCGGTCGTGCATTATCCTGCTGAAATGTAGGGTTTCGCAGGTATCGAATAAAGGGTAGAGCCACGGGTCGTAACACATCTGAAATGTAACGTCCACTGTTCAAAGTGCTGTTAATGCGAACAAGAGGTGACTGAGATGTGTAACGAATGGCACCCTATACCATCACGCCAGGTGATACTCCAGTATGGCGATGACGAATACACGCTTCCAACGTGTGTTCACCGCGATGTCGCCAAACACGGATGCGACCATCATGATGCTGTAAACATAACCTGGATTCATCCGAAAAAATGACGTCTTGCCATTCGTGCACCCAGGTTCGTCGTTGAGTACACCATCGCAGGCGCTCCTGTCTGTGATCCAGCGTCAAGGGTAACCGCAGCCATGGTCTCCGAGCTGATAGTCCATGCTGCTGTAAACGTCGTCGAACTGTTCGTGCAGATGGTTGTTGTCTTTCAAACGTCCCCATCTGTTGCCTGAGGCATCGAGACGTCGCTGCACGATCCGTTACAGCCATGCGGATAAGATGCCTGTGATCTCGACTGCTACGAGGTTGTTGGGATCCACCACGGCGTTCCGTATTACCCTCTTGAACCCGCCGATTCCATATTCTGCTTACAGACATTGGCTCTCGACCAACGCGAGCAGCAGTATCGCGATACGATAAACCGCAGTCGCGATAGGCTACAATCCGACCTTTATCCAAGTCGGAAACGTGATGGTGCGCATTTCTCCTCCTTACACGAGGCATCACAACAACGTTTCACCAGGCAACGCCGGTCAATTGCTGTTTGTGTATGAGAAATCGGTTGGAAAGTTTCCTCATGTCAGCACGTTGTAAGTGTCGCCACCGGCGCCAACCTTGTGTAAATGCTCTGAAACGCTAATCATTTGCATATCACAGCATCTTCTTCCTGTCGGTTAAATTTCGCGTCTGTAGCACGTCATCTTCGTGGTGTAGCAATTTTAATGGCCATTAGTGTACTTAATGAACATAATAGTTTTCTGTTCGTGTGCGCTTATGTTTAACATGACGTCTGTAGCGAAGTGTAATATATACAGCCATTGTTTCATTCAGTAGTATCATAAAGCCCCTATTTAAAATCTTACAACGCCGCTAGGACCAAAATTTGTTAAAGAAATTCAATTTATTTATTTTGACCTTGCCCAATACCTTTAACTAAACTCCTGTGATCCTATAGGAAGCGAATTGTTATTCGGTAAGGTCACCCTGTACAGATACTTCTGTCTTCCACAGAGGTATGTCGATGGCTTCGTCGTAACCTCACAAAGGGAGCTTCCTAACTAAAAAAAAAGTCCGCCGCTCGTGGTCTCGCGGTAGCGTTCTCGCTTCCCGAGCACGGGGTCCCGGGTTCGATTCCCGGCTGGGTCAGGGATTTTTACCTGCCTCGAGATGTCTGGGTGTTTGTGTTTGTGTTGTCCTCATCATTTCATCATCATCCAGGAAAGTGGCGAAATTGGACTGAGCAAAGATTGGATCATTGTACGGGCGCTGATAACCACGCAGTTGAGCGCCCCACAAACCCAACATCATCATCATCATCCTAACTAAAAAGTAATTTATTTTTACATTATTATGCAGAATCCTGTGCCAAAGAAAAGTGTTACTTTCAGTTAAAAGTGAATCACGTGGAGTTATTAATTACCTCTATGTCAGTTGCCCTGATAAAACATTACTCGTTATACTGAAAGTATACTGTAGCAGATTTTCACGCTGTTCCTGTGTAGTATCAGAGCCCCTATATTTGCTGTAAGATTATTAACGCAGCACAATTTTATCAGTTCACACCTGTCATATTAGAGCCCCTTATATCTGTGTACATTGTCCTTGCTCTTAATTAGTATCTTTATGCGCTAAAACTTCAGTTATTAAACTGATCGCAGACGAAGTGACATACAGATGGGATGACATCTGGTTTCGTCTTCGGAGTAATCCTATCAGAACCTGCACCAAGCCTCCTGGGCCATCTCTGATTCGCTCCAGTGAGAGGCAGTAACACATTTTTGCGAGTTGTCCCATTGACGTCGTGTGTTCTCCACCGACTGTTATTACTACTATTTCACACAAATAGTCTGGCTAAGTTAAGTAGTTGCAAACTCACGCTTATCTCATCACGTGAACAATTGTTGATGGAATTATAATAAACCAGAAAAGAGTGCACTGATGCTCTTCATGTGTCAGGTCTGTTTTAAGAAATTTAAGTTGTTCTCGGTATGTCATTCGTGTCAGTCACAGAGGATTTCATTAATACAGTTGGAATGTACTCGAAGTCTGATTAACTTCGACTAATTGGTTCAAATGGCTCGGAGCACTATGGGACTTAACTGCTGTGGTCATCAGTCCCCTAGAACTTAGAACTACTTAAACCTAACTAACCTAAGGACTTCACACACATCCATGCCCGAAGCAGGATTCGAACCTGCGACCGTAGCAGTCGCGCGGTTCCAGACTGAGCGCCTAGAACCGCTAGACCACCGCGGCCGGCTTCAACTAATTCTTACGAAGTTTTCTGCAATGGTAAGGTAGTTACTTCGCTTCCACTATGTACGTTAGAAGAGTCATCACTTTCTTGCAGGCATAAATCACCGAAAAAATGTTGTAACTTATTCCGAGTGCTTTATTGGTTCCCTACTGTCTCGTAAGTGCCACTGATGGTATATGGGGCGTCATTGATATTCAGTTTGTGGTTTCGTACGAGGGTATCCTACTGAAGTGTTCAGTTCCGTTAACAGTCTGGGCTAATATCATTTAGACCTATATCTTTACGTACATGGCAGTTTTCTCTTTGATGTGATAGGTCCTGGCGCCAGCATTTGTACTCAAGTTATACTCAAGTCGGCCGATCGGATTGCTGTTCTACATGTTTACATAAATCACATAAAACGGTTATCGGCATACTTGCGTTTAAAATGAGTCAGTCGGTTTCATTCCCCGTCATTCCACACGTTGAATTACATCTATAATGAATTCGTCGACACTGGATGCCGTTCGCTAGTCTTACGCCATTACCTCAAATCTGCTATACTGACGGACGGCCGTGTCTCCGACTGGCAGTAGTCATTGGCCAGTTCTGACTCGCACAGCTGCAGATCTATGATTTGTGCACATGAAGCTGTTTGAAGCTGCTGTCTTTCACACAAGTGTTATAATCGTAACCCGTGGATATTTTACACCGGTTCTTACTGTCCCACACTAATAACTATCCGTACGACCCAAGATTTACATCATTATCTTTTAACCAATCTATCATTTGATTGTAATAAAGTGAATCCCTTAAACTATGTCTGGAGCATCAGAACTTCTCGATAGACATGATCTGGCAGAGTGGCTGATTCTGTACTGAGTGCAGTTTAAGAATTACCTGTTGTTTCTTAGCTCTCAACCTGTCTGTCCGCCTCTCCCTGCTTGCCCTCCACCGCAGTAATGACACTGACTTACCCCAGCAGGGCTCTCATGCGGCGCGGCGACCAGTTTATTCTCACGTCTCTTGCGGCGACGGCGACGCTGTTCAGTGTGTTTGCGCTCGCGGTCATCAGACGGTGGTATTTCTTCGGCTGCCTTTCTCCTCTTGACGCGCCCAACAGCATGGCCCTGTAGATGGTTTGGTTTTACTATTGCTTATTCAGCTAGGATGCCGTATGTCTAACAGAAGGAAACTTTAGACAACTGACTTAGCTTTGTTAAACAGATGGTATATTAAGTTAGCAGACCATAATTGTGTCTAATAACGAATGTGAAATGTGATGCTATAGGCGTCTGTCAAAAAATAATATATCAAATAGAGATAGGGAACTGAGAGGCACGCGAATGGGGGTACAGAATGTTTTAATGGGGCACAATTAACAAAATAAAGGTTGGTTGACACGAATAATGATAAGGCATCTAGGAATAATGAACACCGCACCTGAAATGGGAAGAATGTGAGGGTGTGCAAAGTGTATAAACACCAGATCGTTGTCCGCGCACTGTGTAGTACACAACATATGAAGAAAGCTGAAACAAGTCAATACAGGGCTATTACAAATGATTGAAGCGATTTCATAAATTCACTGTAGCTCCATTCATTGACATATGGTCACGACACACTACAGATACGTAGAAAAACTCACAAAGTTTTGTTCGGCTGAAGCCGCACTTCAGGTTTCTGCCGCCAGAGCGCTCGAGAGCGCAGTGAGACAAAATGGCGACAGGAGCCGAGAAAGCGTATGTCGTGCTTGAAATGCACTCACATCAGTCAGTCATAACAGTGCAACGACACTTCAGGACGAAGTTCAACAAAGATCCACCAACTGCTAACTCCATTCGGCGATGGTATGCGCAGTTTAAAGCTTCTGGATGCCTCTGTAAGGGGAAATCAACTGGTCGGCCTGCAGTGAGCGAAGAAACGGTTGAACGCGTGCGGGCAAGTTTCACGCGTAGACCGCGGAAGTCGACGAATAAAGCAAGCAGGCAGTTAAACGTACCACAGCCGACGGTTTGCAAAATCTTACGGAAAAGGCTAAAGCAGAAGCCTTACCGTCTACAATTGCTACAAGCCCTGACACCCAATGGAAAACCGATGGATCGGTCGTGGTGGAGATCATGATCAGCAATTCATGTCATGGCCTCCACGCTCTCCCGACTTAACCCCATGCGATTTCTTTCTGTGGGGTTATGTGAAAGATTCAGTGTTTAAACCTCCTATACCAAGAAACGTGCCAGAACTGCGAGCTCGCATCAACGATGATTTCGAACTCATTGATGGGGACATGCTGCGCCGAGTGTGGGGGGAACTTGATTATCGGCTTGATGTCTGCCGAATCATTAAAGGGGCTTATATCGAACATTTGTGAATGCCTAAAAAAACTTTTTGAGTTTTTGTATGTGTGTGCAAAGCATTGTAAAAATATCTCAAATAATAAAGTTATTGTAGAGGTGTGAAATCGCTTCAATCATTTGTAATAACCCTGTAGATATATGACTCGAAAAACATAGACCATGTCTGTGATCCGTTTTGTGTATAACGTTTGTAATGCATCTTTGTTCACTAATTGCGACAGTAGAGCAGAAGTATACGTACAGCAAGAACATAGTAAAATACGCAGGCAATTGTAAACAAGAAAATTTGCTAGCGATAACCTACATTTATTTTTATAATACTCTCTGTTACCACCTTAATTTCTCTCACTTGATCCTCTGATCGTCACGTGAATATACGTGTAAAGCTCTATGACGCCGCCTAGTCAACCCTGAATTCACATTCTGGAAGACTACACAAACAGATTACGACAACATCGTTAGCTTTTGTTTAAGAGCCCCTCACACTATACAACTCTCTGAAACTTCCTGGCAGATTAAAACTGTGTGCCGGACCGAGACTCGAACTCGGGACCTTTGCCCTTCGCGGGCAAGTGTTCTACCAACTGAGCTACCCAAGCACGACTCACGCCCCGTCCTCACAGCTTTACTTCTGCCAGTACCTCCCCTCCTACCTTCCACCTTGGTAGAGCACTTGCCCTCGATTTGCAAAGGTCCCGAGTTCGAGTCTCGGTCCGGCATACAGTTTTAATCTGCCAGGAAGTTTCATATCAGCGCACACTCCGCTGCAGAGTGAAAATCTCTGTTATATCTTCGTGTGGTTTGGTCTGGTTACTTATATTCTTATTAACTGTTCTTCATGTTTCAAAACCTTATGCTGCATGTCGCATTGATGGGAGTCACAAGCACTGGAACCGTAAACTATATTACATCGAATTGGTATCGTGTGTACTTCTCCTGCAGCTACTGAATAGAAGTTGAAATCGGATTTGTGCCTCTTATTACCGACAGCATATGCCCACTGCAGTTCATAGCAGCACTTAGTTTCATGAACTGGTATTGAAGCTAACACTCCGTATTATCGTACATCGTGTACTGGACACCTGAGGTAGCATGTCGAATGCACATGGGAAACCATGTAAGACTGAATCGACTGTTAACATGCGTTTTTAGCTTGTATTTCAAACGAGTAGTATATTTCGTATCCTTGTAGTTTTACAACGGAAGTTTACTTTCCACAGCAATATCATTCCGTTATATGTTGCATTTATTTTAGGATATTGTAACCACTGCTATTTTGTATTAATGGATTACAACAAAGTGAGTTCCTTACCTAGTCCCACGTGTAAAAATGAGAGAGCTGTCTGGGAGAGTGACTGATTCTGCGATGTATACCTAGTAGTACTGATGTTTGCTCACCTCTGCACAGCCGTCCTTCCGAGTCTCGTCCTTACTATTCTCTTCTTTCTTGATGCGAGGGGCAGGTCCTGGAGTCGGTTGACAGGGAAAGATCTCGAAGATGGACGGATATTCTGGCTCCCTTCTCTCTCTGAAGCGACCGTACTCCATAAACTGTGGGTGTTTTGTTTTTGTTATTACTGACTCATATAGTATTGCATATATCTAACACATAGGAATATCCTAGAGATTCGACTTACCACACTTGAATGGATTTCATATAAAATAAGCAGTTCGTAATTGTAAAGTCTGAAGAATGTGTTACATAATGTTATAGGGAGTGGTTATAAATTAAGATATCAAATACAGGAGAGAAATGAAAGGTACGAGAGTGAAAAGGTGAGGTAAGCCTTTAATGGAACATGCTCAGCAGGACTGGACGCAGGTTAATGGGACTGCTGCTAAGAAATCCTAACTAGTTAACGGCCACTTGAAACCAAAACTTTTGTGTAGGTGCTAACTGTAGAAGACATTAAGCAGATTTTGCCAATGCAGTGAGGTAAACATACTGATGTAAAAAAGTAGCCCATGAAGAAGGATGAGACCAGTCAAGAGACTCATGTTCCATAACCATAATTGGTTAACTTTGGCCCAGGGTGTGTATAACGTCTATGATAATGTTTTGTTTACTAATTACAGCAGTACATGTGTAAGCATAGATGTGAACACTAAGTACATAGTAAATTTTGCATGCAAATATAAACATGAAACTTGGAAACGAAAAAATGAAGTTATGCTAATAATACTACGCTGAATCATCTGATGAATTAAATTAATTAATGTAATACCTTGTTAATATCATATAAATTAGGTGCTGATAAATTATTAGATGGAATAAATTTAGCCACATATAATAATTCAGATTCATTGCACGGTGTTTCTGAAATTGTATAGTTGCTCTAAAGTTACTATATCTGTTTTTCTTTAATGATTCACACCTATAATATTACTCCCTGTGTACAACGTTGTTCTTTTTAATTATTGTTTTATTGTAGGGCAATTGTTTCGTTTAGGTACCTCCCTAAGGAAACATACTTGAGCTACCGTTACAGAATATCTTTCAATGGCCTAAATGGTTTCCAGTTTTTTTTGGTAACATCTAAGTTTCATTGGCAATTATTCTTGTATGTTTATAGTTCCAGAACCTCCGCTTTGATGCAACAAAGGCAGTATTTCTCCATCGGATGATGTAGCAGTGTTATCAAATGGAAAAACAAGCAAGTATTCGTAAGCGCCAATGCTTTCCCTACTAATAAATGCAAGGAGCGTTCTAATGCAAACCAGACAACAATTAGCCATTAGATCGGACCCAGGGGCCATCATTCCGTAACACTTTCGATTTCCATAGCAGAAGTCACATACACTGATCAGACAGAACATTATGACCACAGACCTACTACACATATAAACACGTCCAGGCAATAGCGGCGTCACACGGCAAGGAATGGCTGCTAGTCTGACACGCGCTTGTGCATGTACTATCAGTGATAATGCTGTTCATTTGTAGAATAGGGAAGGCGCGCGATCTATCTACGTTGGGCTGAGGTCAGACTGTGATGGCCCAGAGGCCCGGCATGACCGTGCCGGGAACTGCACGACTTACAGGGTTTTCGAGAAGTGCTGTGCTGAATGACTTCAAGATGCAGCGAAACCAAAGGTAAAACCAAGTCCTTACGTCGTGAGGTTGGGCGGTTGGTTGGTTGGTTGGTTGGTTTTTTGGGGGAAGAGACCAAACAGCGAGGTCATCGGTCTCATCGGATTAGGCAAGGACAGGGAAGGAAGTCGGCCGTGCCCTTTCAGAGGAACCATCCCAGCATTTGCCTGGAGCGATTTAGGGAAATCACGGAAAACCTAAATCAGGATGGCCGGACGCGGGATTGAACCGTCGTCCTCCCGAATGCGAGTCCAGTGTGCTAACCACTGCGCCACCGCGCTCGGTCCGGTTGGGCGGGAACACCTTATTACAGAAGTCATACTGCATAACCAGGACAGGTGGTGAACTTGTGACGTAACTAAGACTTTAAGGCTGCGCAGAGTACAAGTGTATCTGAGTACACAGAGCACCGAACACTCCTGACGAATGGCCTCCACAACCGTCGACGCACGCGTGTGCCAATGTTAGCACCTGACATCGGCCACTACGACTGTAATGGGCTCGTGACCGTCGACTCAGGAGTTGGCACAGTGGCAGAGCGTTTCACGGTCCGATGAATCCCAATACCTTCTTCATAATGCCGATGCGAGGGCGCCAATCCATCGTCTTCCAGGTTAACAGCGCCTTGTCACCTGTACTTCGGGATGGAGACAAGATGGCGGCGGCTCCATTATGCTCTGGAGAACATTCACGTGAGCATCCGTGGGTCCAGTTTAACTTGTGCAAGGCACCGTAACGGCTGGGAGTACACTGTTGGCAGACCAAGTACATCCCATTATGACGATTACGTCTCCTGACAGCTGTGGGATTTTCAGCAAGATACTGCACCATGTCACAAGACCAGGAGTGTGATGGAGTGGTTTGACAAACAACTCAACCCGCCAGATCTGTACTCTACCGAACATACGTGGGATGTGACCGAACGTGCCTTCAGTGCTTATCGCTCCCCTTCCCGGAACTTACGGGAACTGGGTGACTTGTGGGTGCAGGTGTGGTGCCAACTCCCTCCGGCGACCTGCCAAGGTGTCACTGCTTCCTTGCCACGACGTGACAGAGCTGTTATCCGTGCCAAAGGCAGACATACCGGCTATTAGGTAGATCGTCATATGTTCTGTCTGATCAGTGTATGTGTAAAGCCTGTATGTAGCAAAGTTCATGGGCAACTGAAGCCAAATATATTCAAAATAAAATCCGTTTGAAACGTATGTTTATGATAATACTGCTGTAGAAATTAATAATGAAAGCGAACAGACTTTATACGATTTGCAATTATTAATAATACACCCACTACTCGATTTATACGGATTTATTTAATTGTTAGTATTTGTCCTGTTATAAGACAAATATTTCGACTATATAATACTGCGCTCCTCATTTAAATATATGTTCATTGGCTATGAAAATATAGTTGCTTCATAAAGACGTAAAATTATCTTAAGGTGAGATCTGAAACTCTTCATGGGAAGTGATAGTGGATGTCTGAGGGCAAAGAGATTTGGACAGCGAACCACCAACGTTAAAGGAGAGCGTCTCCTTGAGTGTTCGGATGAACATAACGTGATACAAGAATCATAATCTTTGAAGTGCATAAAATAAAAAACTGCACCTGGAAAGTCAATGTGATATTCACAGCCATCTCATTGATTTTATATTAACGTTGAGAGCGTAACAACAGTTCTCCAGAATTAGACGTAGACACCGAAAATGAGTGTATGTTTGTAAGGTCTAATTTAAAATTTAATATAAACCAGAAAACTAAAACAAATAGTTGGAATATTGAAAAAAACTGAGAAGTTAAAAGAACAGATTTTGCTACTAGAGTAAGCATTGTTACTAATTTCAGTAATGCTTTAACATCGCTGTGCCGTTTTTGATACGTCTTGGAGTTGCTCACCATGTTCAGATCCATTATTCCAGCATCAAGGTCTTTCTTCCACTCTTTTCTACTTGTGTAGCGCTCCACATAAGGTGTCGCTTTCTTCGTTTTCTTCCTGCAGGGAAGACACGAACAGCACAAGATGCACCGTAGCACCTGAGAAGCCAAAACAAAATCACTATACGCGTAAACCAGTGCCTATACATTAAGACAACGATGACGCCGCCTCAAACGTGGACTACACAGCAATCAGAAAGTTGAGGTTTTTTTTTGTGGACTGGCTCTGACAAGGATTTGACCTTTGCTTCAGTTTGTTGGAATAATCTCTTGAAACTGTAAAATCTGTGTTAATAGACGTATTTATTCCAAACGTTGAGAAAAAATGAATTGTATATTTCGATCAATGCTTCACGTTTAGTGGGACTGTGGTGAAGTGCAATATCGAACAGTGCGGTTATGTACATGTTTTCGAATTAGTTTTATGTTACATCAAGTGAGGAGTTATGAGATACAATGGAGGCTCACTCAGTATCCTCCTGCTTCATTTATCCCAGGCGAACTGGAATTCCACATTGCCAAGCCGTAACACAGTGTCAGTGTTCAGGACGTCCACGATGAATGGCAGCTGCAGTTAACTCCGAGATAATATCTGGAGTATCATATTAACAAGTGAGGTATATTTCCTTATCCGAGCAGAGTTAGACACGAGAGACGTAAGAATTTTAACTCTAAGCATTATTTCCAATCATAATTTTCATGGTCCTTCAGTGGCATATTCGGTCAGCAGTAGACAACAGAGACAGCATGCTACAAGAAACCCATCTAAAAATTGTGTGTGCTGCTTCGATTTCCGAAACGTGATCCAAACTAGATAGGCGTATCACCTGTAGAAGGTACTTTGTTATTAGGTCAGGCAGACTCGACTTTAAAGGGCGTGCCGCTGTCCCGCTGCGGCAGGAATTACTTTCTCGGATATACACATTAGTTCCCCTACCGCAGGACTGCAGATATCGGCAGCACGAATTAAATTACGTTCTATATTATCCACCCCGTTAGCCGGTTTTTAATACCCTAGAACTGAGATAGGTAAAGTAAGAGTGGAAAGTACTGTTGCTCCAACTTGAGCAACCGCTGGTGCTCTGCGGGAATTTCAGCGCTCACACCTCTATTTAGGGAAATTCGTGTACAAGAGACCCAGGACAGAGCTCACCTAATGTAATGGAAGACAGTCACCACATAGTCCTCAACGACGGCTCTCCTGTCCTGGAGTCTCTCGCCACAATAGTGGCTCACGTAATTGTTGCCACCAAAAGTGAATATTTGTACTCGGTCAGTATTGCATATTGCACCAAAAATCAGGATAAGGTAACTTTTCCTGTTATTTTGACGATGGAAGCTACAACAAGAGACGTGGAATTCTTTCCTAAAAGACACTGGAACATAAATAACAAAAACTGGCACTCTTTGAAAAAGTAATAATACAGTTGCTGAAGTAAGTTTACCAGAGACCGCCTCAGTAAGTATCTTACTACACATTCTTTAGAGTATTAAATGCGAAAGACTTCTAGTATCAAAAGTGACGTTTGACTTAGTTACATGTTAAGAACTCCGTGATACGGTGGAGTACGGAATACTCACCAGTGACTGCTGAACGTCGTCTAGAATGTAAGAAGGGTAAAATCTTCTCATATGTGGAAGATTACCCGTGAAACTTGGATGTAAATGCTCGAACTAACATGTTTTAAAAATTGTGAAAACCTTTTAACTGGATAAATTCCCCACAATAGTCATCGCATTGATCATTTCCTAAGACCCCCGTCTCAGATGAAAGAGATAAATTATATACGGAAGTCCTCTACGAATTCAGTCCTTGGAATGTATTATGCTCACTTTCCTGTGCTGTCTCTCGTGACAAATCGTCCCTTCACAACTTTTCTACGAACCTTATCGACATCTGAATTAGAGTCTGCTACCTCCCCGAACACTTCAAATAATGGTTCCAGTTCCCTAATCTAAATCGGTGCCTGGAAGTCCAACTTTCTACATACCTATCCCGTTGTCGGATTGTCGGCGTTTACTAAAAGAGCTCTTGAAAGACTTATTTTGTTTTGTGTTCATATCTTTCCAAAGCGCGGTACCAAGTGTGTAAGAATAAAAAAAATTACTCATACAAACTCAAGAGGACTCCCTAAACGCTCAGATCAGCGCACTACTCTGCTTTTAATATACACACGAGACATGAAGAACATCATTATACCAGAGGTTAAATCTCTCCAGTATGCAAATGATTTATCGCTTTTCTTCTATACTTAAAGACCAAATCTCTATATGTAATGTCAGGCAGAGCCATTTACACCTTCAATGACTGTATGACTGCCAACGACCTAACAGTCTGACTAAGAAATTTTAGTTGTCATCAGCCCACTATGTAACCACGAAAAGAAGCAGCATTAACGTAATGAGACCTGCAGCTGGAACTTGACGGTGTGACCACTGTAACTCTGTCTTCGTCCGCTGCATCCTCGATTAGAATGATCGTTGTACCATACCGTTGCGAAATGCGCACTTCATCAGTTTGACTTAGTAGAATTCGGGTGCAGGCTTGTGGGCCTTGGAGAAATGCGATCAACTTACTAGAATGTCTTACTAGGAGAAGTTGTTGAAGCTCTACTGCATGTCGACGTCAGTACTTCGAGAGATATTTTAGTGGCCAAGTAGGGCAGCAGCCCAATACAGATTAATCATGCTCCTGTGACAAATGAGGGTGTCTTCCACACACAAGGTCTGCATTGGAAATGAGGAGTGTCTGCCCTCTGCTAGTGAAAGCATTAGGCTCAGTGCACAGTATCTACAGTTGGGTTCAAACAGATACATCCATAGACCAACTTAGAAATCCATTCCGGTATCAGGTGTGAAATCTCGGTAGTAACTATTTACAGTACGATGAAAAATTGCTTTGGCACAATGAGTTCCAGTTTTATTGCCTACTTGAAACTTTACTGACGCACTTTGTTCACTTCACCACTTCAGCAGAAAGATGCGTATTACTTCTCCCGCATCTGAAGCATTCCTAAGAACTTCGTCTGCCGCCACCTTGTTCATATTTTACTGCAGAAGCGGCAGCGATTCGACAGGCTCTGACATTAGGTATTTATGTGAGGCTCCAGAACCTGCTGTAGTCTAGGAATCAAAAAGCGTGTTCCATTCTATTCAGACTAAAGTGTAACAGTAAGATGAATATTCAGGTATTTGAAATTTTACGATAAATATTGAGAAATAAACAAAAGGCATGAAAATTTCATTCCAGTGGGCCCAGATCATGTATGGCTGGCTTAAGAGACTTAGTCGCAAAGCTGGCGAAGAATTCCAATGGTTTTGGATGTGCGATGAACGTCGTTCTACCATCCTCAGATTTCCAGCTGTGGGCGACACTGCGATCCAGCCAGTAATTAGAAGGTTCTTCTGTCTTCGAGACTTTCAGCCTATCAGGAAACTGAAAACTATCTTGGTACTTTTTCATGTGAACCATAAGTTCATCCTAACCACTTACATTTGATAGATGTCAGGGATATACGTTTCTGCGAGTTTCAGAACACACAAGAAAGAAGGAGACGCAAGTAACCATCTCTTTACCTACAAGTACTTGGAAATACATCAAAACTCTTTAGTGCAAAACCTTGTGAAACTGATGATTTCCATTCCAACAAGTGCTCATGTTTTGTTATATCATAGGGATCCTCAAATATCTTCCTCACTCCTTCTGATGCGTTTACTCTACATACTAATTTTATTTTCTTCTAGCTCAGAAAAGTAAGTAACTTCGCTGTCCTCGATTGTGGCTATACTTCACACCATGTGCTTTCTGTTCATCACGTCCTTTCGTTTCTGCAAGCTCCCAGTAGGTTGACTGAAAAAACATGTTTATCGCAGCGTTAGCATGGTTTTAAGAAATAGAGGTAATTTCTGTACTTTTGGACTGGATTGACTATAGAAAATGCTTCAAAATGTTAATATACCCTTCGCTATAGAGAAAGAGACCATTTATTTCCTCAAAACAACACAGCGATGCTGTTTATAGGTGTAGCGCTATGTATCCATTCTGCACATTCACAGCAGAGAATACTAGACGTAGAAGAGAGCGGAGAAGAGAAGGTGGATTATGATGACAAAGATTACGCATTTCCAATGAGGTAACGCAACAGAACACCAAAGCCTATGTCAACGGAACATTAAGGATGTTCCATATAGTACATCTACCTGAGATGTTGAATAAAACTTGTAATAGTTGATTCTGATTGCGTTGCTTGGTTTTAAGGATACCTGTCTGAAGTCAGGCATAGAGATTTGGCCTTTCAGTTTAGAAAAAGGCATAAATCATCTGCATACTGGAGAGTTTTAACCTCTGGTGTAATGTTGTTCTTCATATCACATTTGTGTAGTGCACTAAATCCAAAATACTTTTTCGGTTCAGAGAACGAGAAAGAAGAAACTATTTTTTTCCGTTCCATAACAAATAGAGTCAACGACCTTTGCGCAGTGAAGACACCGGTTCCCGTCAGATCACCGAAGTCAAGCGCTGTCGGGCTTGGCTAGCACTTGGATGGGCGACCATGCGGTCTGCCGTGCGCTTTTGGCAAGCGGGGTGGACTCAGCCCTTGTGAGGCCGTGTCTTGTAGAGTGACACACACAGCCGGGAGAGCGGTGTGCTGACCCCATGCCCCTCCATATCCGCATCCAGTGAGGCCTGTGGTCTTAGGATGGCACGGCGGCCGGTCGGTAGCATTGGGCCTTCATAGCCTGTTCGGATGAAGAGAGAGAGGGAGACAGAGAGAGAGAGAGAGAGAGACAGAAAATAGAAAAAACAGTATAAAGGGCCATATACATAGGGACTTGGAAAAGTAAGTGACACATGTCGGCCCATGCTTGTGCAACAAGTGTGACGCGTTGTCAGAAGACAGTACATGCTCTGGGTATCTTGCAGATACAGTTCTCCAGTGAAACAGATAACAAGTGAGAGAGAAATCACGCGACAGCTGGACACGTACTCCAAGTTTGAATTACGCGGGACAGTACGATCATTGTGGGCATAACGTCTGACACACAGGTTAGCCGTGAATTCTGACGCTGTATGGACTACATTCAATATCGCGTTCAGCAATAGTGAAATTCTGCCAACAGTTTGACCAAAGCCGGACAGATGAGGGTCATGCTGATTGCCAACGGAGGCCATCGACTTGTGCGTCTACCATAGACGACAACGTGAAGGAATCGAGGAACTGATTCACACCAGTCACAAATTTTCCGACGATGAAGACATTTACACAGCTGTTCTACAATGCCTGCGTGGCCAGGAGCGGGTTTCTATGGTCGAGAAAGTGAGCGACTGTTAACCAAAACATTTCGAGTCTTGCTTACAGAGCTTTTATGACCGTGTTGCAAAACATTGTCATCTATCTGTGTTTGTTTGAAGTTTAATGCACTAATCAATATACTTGGCGTGACATAAGAACGTGCAACGTACATTCTGAAGGCGCTGGAGTAACAATTTTCTGATAGTATTTTATGACATAATAATTAACTAACATTTTGCGGTACTTACGTAAAACTGTTTATATATTTCGGTTGTCAGATTACAAATAAAATATCTAAAGAAAATCCGTGAAAATATGTCATTATTAGGATGTAAAACGAGTTTGATGAATGATGTAGCATGTATGAGTCCACTTGCCCTAATACTTTTATGACTCATAAGACTTTTTTTTAAATTTGTTATTTCAGTCTTATTCGACCCCAGAACATTTAATTGACAACTAATACAAAATTTTCGTTCGCAAAACCCAAGCTCAGAACCGAGGAGAATAAATAAAGATCGTGTTTGAAATTTTAGGCTTACCCGGAGTAATCAGAATCGAAAGTCTCCTCAGAGGCCTGTATATTACGAAGACCTGCAACCTTGGCATCAGTTTTCAACAGGACTCAGCAACAGGGGTTCTGATAAGGATAAGGATAAGGATGGGGAACAGCTGGATCGCCGAAATACTGAAGAAGTTGATTTTATAATGCGGCAGCCAACCTGAGGTGTCATTCAAGAAAGCCCTTATATGCTTTACACGAAATAATGGTGTGGTTGTACGAAATATGGTTCGTTATTTATAAGTGAATTTTCTTGTTAATCTCTGTGAGTATGCATTTCATTCTCTCTTGAATACTACTTCGTGTTTTCTAACAACATTTGATATGTGAAGATTCCTTAGCTCTAAGTATTGATATACGTGAAACAGCAAATTAATTTAAAACCATTGTAAACATTATTTATACTGTGTTTTCTCTGCATATATGAGTTGACATTTGTACCACGCAGTTTGCAGTATGGATCAGTAAACCCAAGCGGAATAATGTAGTAATAATAAAATTAATAAAAATGCAACAAAGTAAAGGCTCTCTCTCTCTCTCTCTCTCTCTCTCTCTCTCTCTCTCTGTGCGTGCGTGTGTGTGTGTGTGTGTGTGTGTGTGTGTGTGTGTGTGTGTATTGGCTGTCCTACATACGCCTTCTTCATATATCTCCATACTTTACTTCCTCTGCTCCCCAGTTGATTAAAGTCGACTTGAGAGCTTATATGAGAGGACTAACAAGAATGTCGTTAGATTGACGACCCCAAGAGGGAACGGAAACCGGTGCATCAAATGTATCTAATGCCTAGCAGCCCACGTCTGATGTCTTAATGATATACAAAGTATTCTTTGAGTTATGGCCGATAAGGAAGAGAAGGCCGTGTTGGCGAAGTGGTTAACGCGTTGGAGTTTCATACATCTCGAGCTGCTGAGATCCTCATTCAACGTTTTCACCTGATTTTTATTCATTTTCTCAGTCCACTTCAAGCAGGTGCCGGAATGGTTCACCTGAAAAGGTTATGATCCGTTTATTGGTACACCTCTGTCCGATCCGAACGTCGACGAGACGTCAAAAGCAAATTTCCGTTTCTACTTATCTAGTACATCACAAAGTAGGATAAAGTTTGAGCGCGGTTCTAGAAATTCCTTTAATCAGTTGGCAACTTTTTGGATCCTTAATCGATAACTTGGATATAGAGTAATCAAGTTTGCATCATCTTAATTCCTTCCTTCAGCCTACTAAAAACATTCACTGTTTTATTTAGAGTTGAAAAGTAAAGAATAAAGGTAATGCCTCATAGGGTAAAACTGCTAATGTTATCATTGATATCTATCCAACTTTCCTGAGTTCATGTTGTCTCCCTGAGGTACTAGACATACCCTAGCAACAGCAGCCCTAATCAGTTTCTTTCACTGAATAATTCAATTATGAATCCATCGTGATCAAACATTTGAGACTCGAAAAATAAGTTGCGTTTACTGTATGTCGTTATCCGTGTTAGACCAGTTCTCAGTTTGCTCCCGTCGCAGAATGAGGAAATTCTGTGGTCTTTCAGCTCTTTTTGTGTAGTCATAGATCTTGTCATTTATATGCACATCACACTTTAGCACGTTTACATAATTATATTTCAGTTACGCCTTTCTTGTTATTGATATATCACTGCATCCAAATTAGAACACTGAAGATTGTAAACTCGGCAACATGCAAATAAAAGTTAGAAAATCTAAATGCTGTCGTTATTGCTCATACTTACACCCAAACCTCCAGATATCAGACACACAGATCGGTACCAAACGTTGTGTGTCAATAGAGCACCAACCAAATCACCGATTTGGTTCGTGCTGGGTGCGGTCGTCCAATAGAACATTCATAAACGATAATTAAAAGTAACACCAGCACAATGGAGTATAGGAGAAGCGTAGCTGTGATAAAACGCCACAGAGAGCTGTGGTAGGTGAGTGCGTAAGGCGTTAGCTCCTCGTATTAAATGTCCCGAGTTCGAAGACCACTGATGGCAATATTTTTTAAAACAGTTTACGCGTGAAATTGTTATAAGGGATAACATATTCCTGACATGAAAAATGACGTTTCGGAGTTTGTAGCAATGTTAATTTTGCCGGCCACCATATACCGTTACTATACTCCGGGAACCAAGGAAAGCGTAGGAGGTGCAACGAACATAGTTTATTTATTTTCCTTTTCTCTCATTAACACCAACGAGAATAGCAGGTTGATACTCTACTGACACACAACGTTTGGTATTGATCTAACTGTTTCACATCTGGAGGTTTAGGTGTTAGTGATAAAATGCTATGAAACGGGAGAGGATCATCACATAGAGCCGAGGACGGTGTAGTTCGGACACACATGTTTCAAGGTCTTGACTTCCAACGCCTAAAAAAACATATGTGACATAAAAACTTCCTGGCAGATTAAAACTGTGTGCCCGACCGAGACTCGAACTCGGGACCTTTGCCTTTCGCGGGCAAGTGCTCTACCATCTGAGCTACCGAAGCACGACTCACGCCCGGTCTCACAGCTTTACTTCTGCCAGTATCTCGTCTCCTACTTTCCCTTGCTTCAGGAGTGCTAGTTCTGCTAGGTTCGCAGGAGAGCTTCTGTAAAGTTTGGAAGGCAGGAGACGAGATACTGGCAGAAGTAAAGCTGTGAGACCGGGCGTGAGTCGTGCTTCGGTAGCTCAGATGGTAGAGCACTTGCCCGCGAAAGGCAAAGGTCCCGAGTTCGAGTCTCGGTCGGGCACACAGATTTAATCTGCCAGGTAGTTTCATATCAGCGCACACTCCGCTCCAAAGTGAAAATCTCATTCTGGTTATGTGACATATTTTTCTGAACCTGTAAACCACTATAACACGTTCCGAAATACTTCACGTTAATGATAATGCTAAGCCGAGAATCACAGCCAGTACGAACGTTCTTAATACGGACTATTTCACTTCAATCTCCCACTACGTATGGTCGTAAGTAGTGGAAAACAAACTACTGATACTGTCAAGGAATAGTGATGATGATACAACAACTGTTTTTTTTATTTGTTTATTCTTAGCATTCTTCTCACATGCATCTGTCAACGTATTTGCATTCCCTTCAACCTTCTTGTGGAATGAACCCAATCACTGAAGGTAATAAGGCAAGTTGGTTCGTACATCCAGAGAAAACTGTTTATTTAATTTGGGTGCTCGTTTTGCTATTGCAGTTTTACATTTACGTTGAAAACGATTCCATAATTACTGGACATAATTCGGTGAGTTTAAAAAAAAAAAAAAAGAAAAAGAAAGAGGGCGATCTATTTGGATAGAACGTAAAGCGAAGAACTTACCTACGATGGCGTTAGGTGGGAGAGTTCCGGATAAGACATTTAACTGACTTATTTGCTTTGGATGTATGTTTAATGCTGTTTGCAGAAACGTGCACACACATGAGATGGAGTTAAAATTTAGCAACGTGCATTCTCGATTACTATATGTGCACTGTGGACTTGTGGAAACAGTTTCACATGAACTAGCACAAACAGTATACGTTGCTCGCATTGGCTGTTTGGTGGAACTCAACGAGCTCATACTGTGACCACTGCAAGTTGTACTCCACTGAAGATGCAAATCAGCTTAAATAATGGGAATTATCTATCAGTCACTTCGTTGGCCATACTGGCACAGAAATGCAAGACGATAAGGGAGGACCATATTGCTGAATTCGATTTTCCGAAAATTACAACAGATCGTAATTCGGATGCTACTTTCAGTGATTTCACAAACGTGGAAGTGTTAGTTTTTTGACAAGTATTCAGGATATAGGAAATCAACTGAAATCCCTTGCCAGAGGAAACGCATCGAGGTCGGATGAGAAGCTGGGACATTCTACAGAGGTCACTCAAAGAAGTTGCACCCCTTCGATTACCAGTTTATTATAGGTCGCTGAAGCAACTAGGTAGCTGGAGCAGCTGACGGTACCAAGCAATGCGAAAAGAAGCGTAGATCAATCCAGTTATCAGGAGACGTCGCCAGGCAGATTCACATGATAATACGGCGCTACTGACAACGTCCGTCTGTTGTAGATCTGTGGAACAAGTTTTATGCTCACTAATTTGGACGTTTCAGCAGAAAGAAAATCTGTAAAAGAGTCTTCTGCAGACAGAGATCTTGACCGATTTAACTGATAGTTCGGAAGCTGAGCCAACCTGTAATCATATACCATCGGGATTTTTCTCACTATGTAGGCGTTAACTGATGCATGCTATTTTAAAAAGTTTCAGATATTCTTGCAGGATGTGATATTATCCAAAACTGAAAGAAGAAAATAATGACGTGTTCGGAAACAAGAACATTTTGAGATATAGATTGTTGAATATCCCCAGTTCGCAGTCTCCGCTATATTTACAAGTAAGGCCGCATTCTCATGTGATGGCACAGGCGGTACGGTCGTGAGGGCTGATGCCATTTCTGCTGCAAACGTGGCTTTGTGGAGTCATGATTGCTTCAGCATCAGTTAATGCGCAGTAGTTGCAGATGACAGACTCATTTAGCGAGACACTTATCCAAACAGGTTAACAAGTGCTTTGTATTACCGATTACCAGTCCTATTGCAGAAATGTGTACAGCGGGGCACCATACCGCATCGTTTCTTAGGCGATATCCTCGCCGAGTGGGTGCAGTATCATGTCCCCATCATTCACCGAAGACGAATGTGCCGGATTTCTGGCTCTGCAGGCATTTAAGGTCATCGTTGTACGCCCAGTCCATCGACAAAGTGCGAACGTAACAGGAGCGTGTGACCAACGCATCTAACGCAATCCGGACTGAGGCAGGTGTATTTGAAAGAGAGTGTGCTTAACATAGAATGATGTCATGATATGCGAAAATCACATGCAGCCCTACTTATAGAGTCTAGTTCCATGCGTAATTACGGGAAATTTCCTTGCTGATTTGGACAATACTGCGTCAGTTTGGAATATATGACACTTGCTTTCGAACACCTGTATTTATCCACAGGTAGTGTAGGTGATGATCGTATGTCGGAAAGACTGACAACAAAGAATAAAAATAATGAATGCCGTTAAATAGGCGAAAAGTTATGAGGTGCTTTGATCACGAGATTGGTTATCCGTCACTGGAATCAAATACAATCTTCGAAGCTCTGGAGCTTAAGTTCGGACCGGTTTAAAGTTGAACGACCCAACAAACCTGGCTCTTATTATGGCGCAACAGAAGCAAGCACCCAAGAGGTCCACAATGTTCCACCCATTACGTACGACTGAAGTACATACGTATATAAAACAAATGCTACTCTAGTATGATGCAGGGCTGTCGCACAATCAGCTTAACAACTCATGCATCCACATTGGTGATAAGAATAATACACAGGAGAATGAGAGAGAATGATCTGAATCTGCTTCTGGATTTGTCTTTGATGAAGATGGACACGAGCAAGCAATCCTGACATAGTGATAGATAACTGAATCAAGATTTATGGAAAATTAAGACAAACGACAACAGACTAAGTGTTCGGCAATGTAAAATGGTACCACATGTTCAAAATTCACAGGAAGTGTGTAGCCTGTAAGAAAATACAGATAATATAAAATATGTACAAGAAGCAAGAGGGAACGAAGGAAATGAAAACCAAGATCGGAGAGCTCTAATTAGACAGGACCCTATGGTTCAACCTGTGCGTCTTAGAAACAATCAGGGGTGTACAAGAGAAATTCATGAGTTGGATCTGAATTCAAAGTGGAAGATATCAATGAGAGGATTTGTTGATGACATTGCTACCCTCATTGAAAGTTAGGTAAAATTGCAAGACCTGTTGAATGGAATCAATAGTCTACAGAGTAAATCAGAAAGATTAGAAAGCAATTAGGAGTAGGAGAAAGGAGAACACCGATAAGCTCAAACTAAAAATTGGGCCATGAATTAGAAGAATGAAGGCCTTCCTGGTCAAAAGACGTCCAGTAGTATCGCTCATTGGCCTTAACGACTAATGAAGAAATTTATTTGAGTATGTGTCTAGCATACAGCATTGTATGGAAGTAATCAAAGATTGTGGGGATACCGCGTAAGATGATTATCGAAGCGTTTGTCATGTGCTGTTACATAATGGCGCTGAGAATTACCTGGACTGATGAGATAAGTAATAAAGAGTTGAAATTTCCTGGCGGATTAAACCTGTGTGCCGGACCGAGACTCTAACTCGGGACCTTTGCATTTCGCGCCCAAGTGCTCTACCATCTGAGCTACCCAAGTATGACCGAAGTTTGAAAGGTAGGAGACGAGTTACTGGCGGAATTAAAGCTGTGAGGACGGGTCGTGTGTCATGCTTGGGTAGCTCAGATGGGTTTACTCCCACGTCTAGCAGCCGCCTCGATCGCTGTTACCTTTTCGACTCCTTGTGTGGGCAACTTCTGGATGTTACTGTGATACCAGCCTGTCTTACTGATCACTGAGCCGTAGCCGTCACGTTTAATTTCGAGCGGCAACCGGTTAAATTGTTTCGTCCTCCCTGGCTGTTTAATATAGCCTATTTGCAGGATACCTCTCTTGGTGTCGTCCTGGAGGACGCATGGGTCCGTTGTTTTCGTACTATGGACCGACACTCGTCTATTGGGGCATGGTGGACGCGGCATGTTAAACCATAAATCCGTAGGGCTCTCATGCGTTTTGGAGCTGCGAAGGTGGCAGACAATCGACGAACGCAAGAATTTTACTACTCAGTCTTACGTCAACTGTACGATAGTGCTACGCATGCTCCCCTACGGGTTACTGATATACAGTGCATCAAAGCCAAATTGCTGCAGCTCAAACGCATTCAAATGGAGGGACTGCGGATGAGGTCTCAACCACGCTCCCTTTTACAAGACGAATTGACGCCATTATACCATCGAGTCCGTTTACTGGCGCGTCGGAAACGTGTGTGCCTTGCCTCCCTCACGACCGCTGACGGCCGCCCATTCACCTCTCACCGTGACATTTCCGACTTTATTTATACCTATTTTACTGATCTTCAAATGGCTCTGAGCACTATGGGACTCAACATCTATGGTCATCAGTCCCTTAGAACTTAGAACTACTTAAACCTCACTAACCTAAGGACATCACACAACACCCAGTCATCATGAGCAGAGAAAATCCCTGACCCCCGCCGGGAATCTAACCCGGGCGCGGGAAGCGAGAACGCTACCGCACGACCACGAGCTGTGGACTTTCCTGGTCTGTGCGAGACCCATGTCCCGGCTGAAAATTCTCTCGACGACTTTACATCTTTGCTGCATCGCGTCGTCACTCCTCAATTACATGACGCCTTCCTGCGTCCCTTTCACAAGGACAATATATATGATGTTGTTACAGGATCTCAGTCCCGCAATTCGCCGGGATTAGGCGGTATTCCTAAGGAGTTTTATGTTTAATTTT
The DNA here is from genome assembly GCF_021461385.2 of Schistocerca piceifrons. Lineage (NCBI taxonomy): Eukaryota > Metazoa > Arthropoda > Insecta > Orthoptera > Acrididae > Schistocerca > Schistocerca piceifrons. The sequence goes on along the minus strand of NC_060143.1, from coordinate 483,578,166 downwards.
GGCCACTCATTGGTGACACCTTAACGTCAATGGTAAATGAAATGATACCGGGAATCTCACTTCCTGCTCCTTTTCAGGAAGGTAAAGTGGTCCTCCTCCGAAAACCACAGGTTTTGATTCCCTCCGTCCTAGTACTCTCCTTAACTTCGATTATAAAATCGTCGCTCGAGCAATTAATATCCGTCTCTCTAAGCTGCTCGATACCATTATTGCCACCCGCCAAAGCTGTGTGCCTTGACGCACGATACTGACTTCTGTTCTCGAGTGTCGCGATGTAATTTCGGTGGTCGCTGCCGCTAATATCCCAGGAGCTTTGCTTTTTCTTGATTTCCAAAAAGCGCTTGTCGTGTCAGCCACGATTTTCTAACGAGAGTGCTCACCGCCGTCGGCTTTAATAATGATCCTCGGCAGGTCTTAACTCGCCTTTTTACCGGTATCAGGGTCTCGGTGATTGTGAACGGTCACCCTACCCCCCCCCCCCCCCCCCCCGGATATCGATCAGACGGGCTTTACCCCAGGGAAGCCCCTTATCCATGTCCCTTTTTGTCTTGTTCTTAGAGCCCTTATTTCGCCGCCTCACCATTCAATTACGTTGCTGGACTATATTGGAGGAACTTTTTTCGGTCCGTGCACACGCCGATGGCGTCATGGTTTTAGTACGACATCTCGAGGACGTACCGAGGCTTAAGGATAGCTTGGATTCATTTTGTCGTCTTGCTGGTGCTCGCATTAATGATTGTAAATGTACGTTCCTACCGTTGAGAGACGTCGATAATGTCGTCATCCCTTAGGCAACAGTCATCAATCGCCAAGGCTTTACGGATCTTAGTGGATAGCAATCCGATCAAAATGGCGACCCTAAATTGGCGTGAGGTTGCGAGTCGTGTTCACGGGGCGATCCTTGAACGTGAACGCCTTTCGCTTAGCCTCCTTCACAAGGTACGCGTTTTAGAAACCTATGTCTTCAGTAAAGTATATTAAGTTGCGCAGGTCTTCCTGCTTCCCGCGATGATGGTCCGCAGACTGAAACAGGTGTCTGGTCGATTCCTGTGGCGGCGCCATATCTTTCGTGTCCGGTACGAAGTAGTGGCCAGGCCTCGAAAGCTTGGAGGACTCGCTCTTTCCGATATCAAAATGAAGACATCCATCTTATTTGCCTGCCGCAATGTTTTAACCTGTACTCCGGCCGGTATGTCTGACCCCTTCTGTTGATGTTGGACGGATTAATACTAAACTGCGGAACATTCGTGAATATTTTCTAATTATCGGTATGCTAGGTGCTGACATACTTTCTATGACGCATATTAATACGAGCATGCTATCTCCTCGTTGGGGTGTACCATTTCCCCTTTCTTTTGTTGAACTTGCTTCCCCATCAACGTGTTGGGAAATGGTCTGGTCTCATCTTAGTCTTCATGTATTTCCGATGGAGATGGCTTCAACGTGGTATGAGGCCATTCACAGTCTGATACCTACTGGTGATCGTCTTTTTGGTATTGGCCTTCGTCCGACTGATCGGTGCGAGGAATATCATCAGACTGACACCTTACTTCACAGGCTTGTTGCTTGCGGACGGCATCATTGGCTCTGGATCCACCGTCAATCAGATTTCCCTTACTCGAGGGCCTGAAACTGCTTTCCCAGACGACATTCTCCTACATCCGGACATATCCTTTTTTCCTTTTCCTCAGACGAAAACAAACACGACTGTCTGGTTCTTGGGTTACTATGGTCGCTATGTCGTTGAAGGTAGGAATGACCCAAATCCCCACGTTTTTCACCATCACCTGACAACAGCAGTTGCCACGATTCCGACCGCTTTTTGCGAATATGCTTTTTCTCGTGTTTAACCGTCTGGGTGTTGGTTAAGCTCCCCTGTGATCCCTGTCTCTCCCCTGAGCTTGAGTCCCTTCCGTTGTAGCTTTGTTTTCCACTTTTTCTCTTCCACATGTACATAAAAAATGACAAGAAGGGTGGGATAATGGGTTAGTCTTCCCCTTTAGAATTTAATAATTGTTTGTGCTTGAACTAATTTGTTGATTTTCTTTTTGTAGTTGATATTAAATGACGATTAGACTATAGTTGTCTCATTTTCATGAAAATACCAAGTCAATCTGATAATTAAAAAAAAGATGGTAGAGCACATCCCGCGAAAGGCAAAGGTCCCGAGTTCGAATCTCGGTCCGGCACACTGTTTTAATCTGCCAGCAAGTTTCATATCAGCGCACACTCCGCTGCAAAGTGAAAATTTCATTCTGGGGTGAAGAGTTTCTCTGCAGAAGGCGTCCGGACAGGAATATGTGGAAAACAGAGGCCATAAGAAGAGACGCAATGATAGAACGTGTGTTGAGACATCAAGAAATAGTTTTCTTGACACTAGAGGGATCTATAGAGGTTGAATACTGTAGGGGAAGACAGAGCAAGGAATATATACGACAGATAATTGAAGACGTTTGGTGGAAGTACCCCTCTGCTCTGAAGAGGCTCGCAAAGAGAGAGGTAAGTGGCGTTCCGCATAAATTCAAGTAGCAGACAAATGGTATAAAATAATAAAAACTAAAATTAAAATTATGTGCTTATACAACAGTTTTGAAGAATCAGTTTCAAAGTTCAACCAGCCAAAAACTACCATCCGAATCAACAACCGCCAACCAAGGAGTAGTAGCAAAAGACTATTGTTTTAGATGTATTTGGATATAACAATAAAGAGAGAGAACAATAAACACACATTTGACATCTTCAGAAAGCCAACAGCCACAGACATTATTATACCTGCTTCATCCAACAATCCGCTAAATCAAAAATTAGCTGCCCTACGACACATGTTATACAGACTAAATAACATCCCACTCAGCAAAGAAAACTATGAAAAAGAATTACAAAAAGTACAACTCACAGCCACAAACAATGATTACAGCACCCATATAATACAATAACGCAATCAAAAAATTAAAACGCAGCTAAAGAGAAATCAAGACATGCAGAGAGCACAGAAACCCACGTACACTACATCACACACGGAAACACAAAACAATAACACCCATCAAATGAATAACAAAAACCATGGTACACTCTTACATACAATCACAAAAGCAAAACACAAGATAGCAAATATACTAAGGAAATATGGATTACAAAGTGCTTACAGAACAAGAAACACACTCCAGTAACATTTACAAACAACAGACAAACCAGATAAATACCAAGGATCAGGTGTATACCAAGTAGAGCCATAGTGCCAAGAACATAAATCAGTATATCTGGGGATGACAAGCAGTAACTTCAAAGCTAGATATAAAGAACACATCAGAAGTTGGAAACATTAACACAGCCATTCTACCTTCACTAAACACCACATAAAACATGGACATCAACCATCCAACATGGAATATGACATGACAGTTATCAGAGTGAATAACCACAACAGAAAGCTCTTGACATTGCAAGAAAACTATCACATACAATCAACCATTCCAGTGGAAGAGAAGGTACTTAGTGACCAAATCCATATAAACCATAACTCTCTGAGCATACTAGCCACCAAAACAATAACAAACAGAGATGTAATCAGGGTACATAATAATGAATATCCTTCCGTCACCTCTCTATCTCTCTCTCTCTCTCTCTCTCTCTCTCTCTCTCTCCCCTACGCACACACACACATACAGAAACATGAACTCATATTTATTAAGAATAATAATAATACATTTACACAACATGGACTGTGACATGACAGTTAACAGAGTGAATAATCACAACAGAAAGCCCCTGACATTGCAAGAAAACTATCACATACAATGAGCCATTGTAATAGAAGAGAAGGTATTCAACGACCAAATCCATATAAACCATAACTCCCTGATCATACTAGCCACCAAAACAATAACAAACCGAAATGTAACCAGGATAAATAATTAATGAATATCCATCCCCTCACCTCCCCCCCCCCCCCACCACACACACATACAGAAATATGAACTCATATTTATTAACAATAATAATAATACATTTACACGCAGCAAACCACACACACACACACACACACACACACACACACACACAAATATTTATCATAAAAAATTACAGTACACACAGAAAAATACACACACACACGTAACCTCATATTTATTTTAAAAAATTACATGTACACGCACGCAGACACACACACACGGAGAGAGAGAGAGAGAGAGAGAGAACAAATGAAAACATGAAACAAAACACAAACAAAAGACAGACAAACACACAACAGTTGGCAACACTACACACCAAAAACTGCACAGGTGTTGATCACCAAATGGAAATTGAAAGTGAAATATGCGATGTGACAGATGTGGATGAAGGAACGCCAGAAATCGGCAGCTGGAGTACGCAAACTAACAAATACATCTCCAGGACCACACACATGTGTAAACAGAGCTGGAAATCGTAAGTAACATCGAACGATACATTCACAATACGGAACTTTTGCTACAAAGATATTTCTAACCTAAAAAGCAAGAGAAAAACACGACAAAATGTAATATAGCAGCATATTATACCCATCATATAATACATTTATTGTATGTATAAAAAAAACATGTCTTTCCTGCCACTGATGATGCTTCCCAAATAATATGAGCGAAACGCGTATGGCAATAAAAAAACTGCCTTCATTTAGTTGCATAGATCATACATACCTCCACGAACGTAGAGGTAACATTAAAATAAGTAAGAGTAATTAAATCAGCAGCATGAAAGTCTACAAATGTCTTGAGAAATACAATGATAAAATTCACTATTGCATCATCAAAATTATGCACCAAGTATGGGTACATGAAGATCAAGCAAATTTTGATATATAGGAGAAGGTATTTGGAACCAATGGAAGAGATAGGAAGCTACCAGAATACGATTAACGAAGATGGACTTAGCAGTGTACTTAACAAAGCTCGTACATAACAAAAAAATTGTCTAGAAAGAAAATGTTCAAAAACTCTCCATTACAAAAGATTGAGTTGGCCATAATGCCGATATGCAACAGAAACACTGAGCTAAAAATCAATAAAGGAAAATAAAGAAATAAGGGAAATGGAAAGAAAGAGTGTTACAAAAAGTAAAAACATTTAAAATAACATGTAATACAGAAGTATACATGCCGAAATAATTACGGAGTAAATTAGGAAAAGAAGACTAACGTTCTGTGGGTGCGTACAGAGAGTAAGTTTATAAGAACAACTGAAGAGCTTCTTTCTTTCTTTTACTTCCCCAGCATTTATTGCCATCTATTACGGAGTCCTCTATTCGACGACTTAGTAATTTTTTTTATTATTTAACTCTTTGAACGAATGCTCTTCCTGATGCCAGAGTTGTCACAGTAACATTAGGGAGGAAAGCAATGTGCGCCATTCGTCTGTGAATCGCGTAAACTTTGTTCTGTAAGTTATCGTATTTGAACAGCTTATGCGTTACGTCATGTGATTCGGAATTTGGGGACCAGCATATCATTCGCCTAAACCAGCGTGGAAACCACCTAAATCACACCGTCAGGCTGATCCGTGTACCAGCCCGAGGTCGTTACTTTGCCGCGCGAATTCGATTAGAGTCTGGATCAGCTTCTTGTGCAGGAAGCTAGTGTGCTGCTTCTTATTCGATTTCTTTAGAGCACCTGTGATGTTTCAGATTTCAATTCTGTACTGCTCTGAGCATCATCTGTTTCTACGTCCGTCATCTTCAAATGTCATCTGTCATTCCTGTTCTCTTCCTACCTCTTCCTCTAATTCCTTCCACTTTTCCCTATGTAGTCCTTTACTGCAGGCAACTCCTATGCGTTCTTTTCAGATTCCTTCGATAAATTTTCTTTCATCACCTATTTTCTTCAAAACTTACTCATTCTAAAGTTGGTTTCAGAATTCTTCTCCATAGATACATTTCGAAACTTTCTAATATTTTTTCTTTGTTTTTAAGCATCCATGATTCACTGCTGTATACACTGCTATCCAAACACAAAATTGAGCAAATCCTTTCCTCATCTGCGTTGGAATTCCTCTAGATGTTACTAACTGCTTCACTTTTACAAACTCTCTCTTTTCTATAGGTATTTTCCTCCTCGTTTCGTCCGTATAACTTCAGTTGCACGATAAAAAAACTTTCACGTGTAGGAAGACTCTTAACTTGTCCTCTCTTTTTCTCTCTGGGAATATGTTTACTGGAGCTTCCTTCATGCCTGTTCATAGCACTTCCTCTTTCCAGTATTTATCTTCATCCTATACTCCTTGCTCCTTCCTGCAATACTCTTCAACATTTTCTGTAGCTTCTCTTTTCACTCCGCCAGCACTGCTGGCCCATCCACTTATTTTATAGTCATTTTCCTTTCACTTCTAATTACAATGCCTCTTGTATCCTATATGGCCCTACCTAACAGTTTTTCTCCGCATATGTTGAATAGCTTCGGTGACAGTGAGCATCTTTGCCTTACAACTCTTTCAGTGCACACCTATTACGACACCAGATTGCTTACACTATTACTTTTCGCTCTGTACACGTCTCCTATATTAACCTTCCGCCGGCCGGAGTGGCCGAGCGGTTCTAGGCGCTACAGTCTGGAACCGCACGACCGCTACGGTCGGAGGTTCGAATCCTGCCTTGGACATGGATGTGTGTGATGTCCTTAGGTTAGTTAGGTTTAAGTAGTTCTAAGTTCTAATGAACTGATGACCTCAGACGTTAAGTCCCATAGTGCTCAGAGCCATTTGAACCATTTTTAACCTTCCATCCTTCCACCTTCCACTTTTTTTAAAAATATCAGCAGTGTACGCCAGCTGACAATACCGAAAGTCTTCGTCCAGTCGACAAAGCAAATATGTATCACTGTGTTCATTTCTGTCATTCTTTCTCTTATCATCCTCATACAACCTATAGCACCTCTTGTTCTTTTACCGTTTTTGAACCTAACCTGGTTGTCCCCATTATTTTCCTCAATTTTCCTTTCGATTCTCTGTAGGATGACTCTCGTTATAGCCTTTGTTACTGGACAGATAAAACTAATTGTCTTATATTCTTTGTATTCTTTTGTATAGTACTTTTTAGGTAAATGTAGTAGAATAGTCTTAAGTAAATCTTGATACTAGAGTCCGATGTCATAAATTCTGTTTACTACCACAGTCAATCTGGCTATCGAATTTACACATAAGATTTTCAGTATCTCAGATGGTATTTTGCTACAACCGAATGGTTTCTTTCCCCGGAGCTCCTAATTCACTTTCTCCAGTACACATTTCAATATGTTAGGACTTCGTTTTTCTTCATTTTCTTCCCCTTCATCTTCCAAATTCAATCTGATGTTATCAGCTTGTACACCATACACCGCTTCCACGTAATCCATCCAAACGTCTATACACACCAAACTCACGCGAAACTCAAAGTTGGCATCATTTCTAAGACAAAACTGTTCGAAAAAGACATTTAAGAAAATGCAGAGCAGGAGACAAGAAAGAAAGCGTAACGCAAATTTAATGTTCTAAACATGGTCCTCAGCTCGTCTCCAACGAAAGAAGAGTGTGAAATTTAATATGTTCGAGTGAGCTTCATGTACGACATCTGAATATGGAAATGACTATGAGAGGTATGGCTAGCACAACGTAAATTCACTATGTGCTTCGTGTCTTTCCGTTTAGACAGCCATCATATGGAGAAAAGGCGATCAAACATGTCTGTGTGGAAGTTAGCAGAAAGACGGCAGGTGGTAAGTAATGCTGTAAATGATGGAAGAATCGTTGAGCTGGAAGTGTGTAGAAGCCCATCTAGCAGAAACAGAATACTGCTGAAAAGTTGCTTTCATTGGGACTCCTTTCTTACCGTGAGTTCGTATAAGCAATGAAATGACCAGAGATGTGTGCACGTGTCGATCAATGGCAGAACTCACACAGTTCTCTCTGAGCTGACCTGTGGCTGGGCTACATAAAACTTTTTCAGGGTTTTTGGTGTGGTGGCAAACCAGGCCTTGGCCGAAACGTGGTTGAAATATGCAGTTTCTGCTTTCTAAATCTTGCAGTGAAATTTAGGAGGTGACCGGACGAACATCTAGGCAAGTCCACATGCTGTTTTAATCTATGGGGTCGCATGGTGCTCTTGCAAGTTGGGAACACATTACTATTAAAGCCTTCTGCGTAAACTTCAGTCTGCTGCCGACGTTTCTTTCGCACATGATGAATTCAGTCACTTTATTGACGGCTCATATGAACCAGTATGTAGTCTACCATACACGTTAGACTTGTTTTTAGAATTAGAATAATAAAATCATCTGCTCAATCACATTTATATCTAACAAAATAACCTGTTTCGGCTGACATTTGCAGTCCTCAGGTCATAAAATACAGTGCATGGTTACGTCCCACCACTGACAGCATGGTTTCCGCAGTCATGGAGCGGAAGCAGTGCCTATATTTTAGTATCACTGGAGGCCGATGTCGGCCTAAACCGGTTAGTTAGTTAGGAATAAATGCGATTGTGCCAGATAATTGAATTACTCTAACTCTAAAAATAATCAGTCACTCTATTCCCTTCTAAACACAATGGCAGTCTTCCCATTGTTTGTAAACTGTTACCCGTCAAATAAAGAGAAACTAAAACTGCCTTCTACCCAGTGTGAATAGCTTTCCCCGCAGTTTTATTCCCGTTTCCTTCGCTCACCAGTTATCACATGTTTCCATAACCCTATTGCTTCCATTCCGTATTAGCTGTCCTAACTTACATTGCTCCGAAATATCTAAGGAGGAAAGCAGCTAAGGTAAACCTGCTCTCCCATGCACGATGAGCTGGAAGATCCACCAACAACCCTTATGAAATGACGTGAACCGCACTAGGCTGATTCAGAAGGTATCAGTTACTTCGACGTGACATCCGGGTGGCGCCAATGCAGGAACGAACGTACGTACACTCAACAACGCGCAGCTACTTCAAGACCCAACGAAAAAAGTTGATGATTTAAACTACCGTGCCAAATTTGATCGAAGATGAATGGCAATAGGACGGGTTAATGGAGATGTGGTTACTCTTTGACGAAGTGGGGTTTCCTCTAAACGCCCGCATCTCGTGGTCGTGCGTTAGCGTTCTCGCTTCCCACGCCCGGGTTCCCGGGTTCGATTCCCGGCGGGGTCAGGGATTTTCTCTGCCTCGTGATGGCTGGGTGTTGTGTGCTGTCCTTAGGTTAGTTAGGTTTAAGTAGTTCTAAGTTCTAGGGGACTGATGACCATAGCTGTTAAGTCCCATAGTGCTCAGAGCCATTCGAACCATTCTTTTCCTCTAAACTGTTGGTGCCGAGTGCGGAGCAAAGGAGGAAATTATGACATCGTAGTTAATGAGTGAGCACTTGCGGTATTCCATGGCGATCTGATAACTCGGCACCAGGTGACTCCGAGTGTTCTGAGCTGGTTGTCAAGTTTAGACATTTGCATTTTAGAGTAGACACTTTTCGGTGCAAGGAAACCGACACACACACAAACACGTACTCACACTTATGGGCATGCATATGTGTGTGTGTGTGTGTGTGTGTGTGTGTGTGTGTGTGTGTGTTCTATCCATATGACAGTAATTTAATGAAAATTTCTGTCCAGAAGTCATTCACTAGTTGCTGTGAATTTTAAGCAGTGATTTTAAGCTCTCATTGTAATAAGACGAGCAGCGCACCCAGTGACCACATACAGTACATTTCCTTGGTACAGAAAGAAATAACCTGTCCTTGTGTGCCGAATTAATCCATATATTTTATAAAAGCGGATAATTGTATCGTTGCCTATATATGGTTCAAATGGCTCTGAGCACTATGGGACTTAACATCTGAGGTCCCCTAGAACTTAGAACTACTTAAACCTAACTAACCTAAGGACATCACACACATCCATGCCCGAGGCAGGATTCGAACCTGCGACCGTAGCGGTCGCGCGGTTTCAGACTGAAGCGCCTAGAACAGCTCGGCCACACAACTGGCCGTTGCCTATATTCCACATCCGCTATTAAACCACTGGATCGATTTGATTCAAACTTTCCACTGTATGGAAAGAAGCGCTGCGGTGTGTAAGAACCACCTACCAATCAAAGAGGTGGGGGTGCAGGTGAAAAAGTAGCGTAGCCCACGACTGACAAATATCTGGAATTTATTCATTCAACATTTAAGAGTGAGCGCACTTAATCACTTGGAACAAACTCTATACGTAATTTCAATGTTTTTCCCTTACTACATTTTCATATGGTGCAGTCAAACAGCGCCATCAGGAATTAGATTTCAATTTATGGCTATTTTTGACAGAAACTCTATTCGTGACACATACCGCATACAGTATTCACATATACCACCGACTGCACTTGCAAAATATACCAATGTACGGCACATAGTTCTGGAAATATGACGTCATATACACTGACGTGCGTGAAAATCAGCTTCAGTATGCATGACGTTTATTTTATTGCTACCCTAGAACCAACTCTACTCCCAACACACTTTGCGGACAGTACGCACAAATACCGTTGAATGAATCTGGAACATTATATCATAGTACGACTCATTGTTCAGAAGATAAGACGTCAAAACATCGAACATCGTGAAAAGGAAACTGCGGGGTGAAATTCACTAGGGGTACAAGTCAAATACGGGTACCGATTGAAATATGTTAAATACACCACTGACCATTAAAATTGCTACACCAAGAAGAAATACAGATGATAAACGGGTATTCATTGGACTAATATATTATACTACAACTGACATGTGATTACATTTTCACGCAATTTGGGTGCATAGATCCTGAGAAATCAGTACCCAGAACAACCACCTCTGTTCGTAATAACGGCCTTGATACGCCTGGGCGTTGGGTCAAACAGGGCTTGGATGGCGGGTACAGGTACAGCTGACCATGCAGCTTCAACTCGATGCCATAGTTCATCAAGAGTAGACACTGGCGTATTGTGACGAGCCAGTGGTTCGGCCACCATTGACCAGAACTTTTCAATTGGTGATATATCTGCAGAATATGCTGGCCAGGGCAGCAGTCGAACATTTTCTGTATCCAGAAAGGCCCGTACAGGACCCGCAACATGCGGTCGTTCGTTATCCTGCTAAAATGTAGGGTTTCGAAGGGATCGAATGAAATGCAACGTCCACTGTTCAAAGTGCCGTCAATGCGAACAAGAAGTGACCGAGACGTGTAACCAATGGCACCCAATACCATCACGCCGGATGAAGCGCCAGTATGGCGATGACGAATAAACGCTTCCAATGTGCGTTCACCGCGACATCGCCAAACACGGATGCGACCATCTTGATGCTGTAATCAGAACCTGAATTCATCCGAAAAAATGACGTTCTGCCATTCGTACACCCAGGTTCGTCGTCGAGTACACCATCGCAGGCGCTCCTGTCTGTGATGCAACGTCAAGGGTAACCGCAGCCATGGTCTCCGAGCTGATAGCCCATGTTGCTACAAACGTCGTCGAACTGTTCGTGCAGATGGTTGTTGTCTTGCAAACGTCCCCATCTGTTGATTCAGGGATCGAGGCGTGGCTGCACGATCTGTTACAGCCATGCGGATAAGATGCCTGTCATCTCGACTGCTAGTTATACGAGGCCGTTGGGATCCAGTACGGCGTTCCGTATTAACCTCCTGAACCCACCGATCCCATATTCTGCTAACAGTCATTGTATCTCGACCAACGCGAGCAGAAATGTCGCAATACGATAAACCGCAATCGCGATAGGCTACAATCCGATCTTAATAAAGTCGGAAACTTGATGCTACGTATTTGTCCTCCTTACACGAGGCATCTCAACAACGTTTCACCAAGTAACGCCGGTCAACTGCTGTTTGTGTATGAGAAGTCGGTTGGAAACTTTCCTCATGTCAGCACGTCGTAGATGTCGCCACCGGCGCCAACCTTGTGTGAAAGCTCTGAAACGCTAATCATTTGCATATCACAGCGTCTTCTTCCTGTCGGTTAAATTTCGCGTCTGTATCACGTCATCTTCGTGGGGTAGCAGTTTTAATGGCCAGTAGTGTATATTTGAAATGTATGTGACACAAGCTGCAAGTAAAAACTGCTCCTAAATCCAATGTCAACCAAACTTGGTACACATGTTACCTATGTATTATCTGGAAAAAAATATTGTGGGCCTAGGAATCACCTACTATTTTGAGGAGTGCTCACGGAGAGAGAAGGGTGGAGGAAGAGGAGATGGAGAAACAGTGAGGGGTAAGGAGTACCAGGACATAGTTAGAGGACGAGAAGGGCAGACAAACGGAGAGGATGTGATTGAGGGCGCGGGAGATGGATGTAAAAAGAAGCAGGAGGAAAGGGAAAGAGTGAAGGGGTGAGTAATGTGGACAGTAAGAGGGGGAAGGAGGAGATGCGTAGAAAAAGGGGGGGGGGTGGAGGAAACTGAGATGAACGGAGATAGGTGCAGAGAAAGTGGACACAGAAGTGGAGGAGGAGTGGACTAACAGTACACTAGAATAAATACATACCCAGGCATTTCAAGGTGTTCAGTTTGTATGATTAAAATTCGCTATCATTAGCGTATCTTGTATTGTTTGATCTGCAGTATTTATAATATTGGACTACATGCTAAACAGACACATATGCACTGCATATGTGATTCCTGTAAGGAACAATATTCACAGATGCAACATTGTTCTTTTTCACGTCAGTAACCTTCCAGTTGACCGATCTTGCTAACATTAATCATATCACGTAACATAATATCTAATGCTGCCTTACAGTTGGCTGACCATGCCCGGATATTTTAACTAGAAATTCAAAACAAGTGAATAATAATCTCACTGTGTGTACTAGAAGAAAAGTTATATTTATAAATAAGTAAGCTCCATTCACTACATGTCTACGTCATACTGCATAGGAGCGATCAAAGCTGGATGAACTGCTTGAATGAATATGGGTCGGTAGAATGTCGCGGGTAAAATGAGAAGACCTGACAGTTTATAGATTTAGCTGTAAGAACAAAGGGGATCTGGTATCTAGAAGTGGTTAACATATAAAGGATATTGGAATATTGAAGGGACAGTGAGTACAAGTTACTTTCAGGTAGTTTGCAGGGTGAGTGCGTTGTGAGACGTGGATAGCAGGGTCTAAGAAGTTCCGCAGAGGAAATCGCCACTGTGGACCCTCGAAACAGCACAGTGGCTCCTGGCAGCCACCTGTTGCTAGCTAATGCCACACGCTAGGAACACATCGCCTCTGCTGATCGTTTGACTCACCCCACAGCTCACTAATTTACAAAACTCGTTCGTCTTTTGTGTAGCCAGCTAGAAAAATGAGTCGACACGTGTAATGTCTCAATGTCGTACTTTCACAGGCATTCTTTGAAACAGGGAATTAAATGCTTTACTCCAGGCGATCCATTAATTGTTTCTAAACTGAAGAAAAACCGGCAGTAGCGCATTCTACGTAACTTGAGACACGGACTCATTGTACCTAGCTCATCTGACGCAATCGCGACTAGTAACGTAACCTCGCTGCCCATTAGAATTGCAACAGCAAGATGATTAGCAATTATCGAGGCCTTACTACCTGTGCGTGTACGCAATAGCAGAGAGAATGAATGATTAATTAATTAATTGGAGTGTTTCTGTTGAACTTGTAAGTCAGTATTATCCAACAAAAGGGACGAAGAGGACAGTTTTGTCACATTCGGGAGAACAAGGGTTCACACACTCGTCCGACCACCCTCGTTATGCTCCTCTGTTTGATACCTTACATCGACTGAGGTCAATGCCTGGCGGAGCCCACTGAAGAGGTTCACAGTTCACTTCGTTAACCAACATTGTTCAATTCGTGCTTGTGATATTTCTCCGAAGACGCTGCAACCCAATAACACTATATGCACTCAAAATACGTTTCCGTGAGAAGGTGTCTAGCTGGACCGGAAACTACTCTGAGGGGACCAACAAAGCAAACGCGAGGCTCAAACAACTCTATCCTACGCTTAACAGGCGTAGCACACTGAATATGAGGGTGTCCAGCTCCATGTACATAACACTTATTAGACCTCTGATGACGTATGCTGCTCCCATCTGGGGATACTCTCCGCCCACACGCCTGGGCAGTCTGCAGCTCATACAAAACAAAGTACTCAGAATCAGAGCTGTGCATTTCGATGAAAACAACCGCTCGAGCATTTCCCATTTCTTGTCGCTGCTCGACGGCTGGGAAAAACCCACGCTGCGATACGGCTGTGGCCGTCTAATGCCATGTGGCCGGTTGTCCTCCACCTCTCGGTTATCGGTTGGACTGTCGAGCACTGCCGGGCGCTCGAGCGTACTCACAATCCCGGTCGGTGACAGTACAACCGCCGCGCGCTCTACAGTGCCGAATCGCATTAGAAACCGTGTGTAAACGCAGTTGACGGCCTGGCTTTGAGCAGCGCAGACAGCGTTATGGATAAACCAAGTATAGGTCGTAAACGTTCCATTCATGAAACGAAGAGGAGTATTATGGAGAGAATTAGGAGCGGCTCATTAGTCCTGAAGAAGAAAGACATATCGGAAGAGGAGGCGAAAAGTGAAGCTTGGAAATCGTTTGGACTTGTAGTGGATCCTGTCACGCAGGCTTCTGCTGGTTTCGTGCAATGTACCACATGTGATACCATACTTTCGTACCAGTCAAGCACAACAGGTATGATTCGGCACTGCAAAAGTAAATGCAGGGCAGAAGTCCACCGGCCACTTGCAGTACCAAGTAGCATAAAGAAAGTTGTTGATAGGTTGGTCGATATGAGTGGAATAGATTTGCTACCGTTAAATACTTGTAGTAAGATTGGCTTCAAGAATTATTCGCAGGAGCTCATCAATGTTGGCGCCACTTACGGCAAAGTCAGTATAGAAGATGTTCTTCCGCACCCTACCACTGTATCGCGGCATATTAAAGAAAAGGCAGACGAAATACGGGTGACAATGGTGCCCAAGCTAATACGTGCCTTAAAGAACATAATGTGCGCTTTAGAATCTGATCTGTGGTCTGATAACTACAAGAAGAGAAATTTTTTGACTGTGACGTCGCATTACGTGAATGATGAGTGGCAGCTAGAAACGCTCGTTTTGATAACAGCCGAGTTTCCGGACGTACCTAAGACAGGAGAGAAAATACGGCACGAAATCGAAGAGTGGATGCTTGAGTTAGGAATTAACAAGAATGATCTTACGAAATGTTACTTTATCACCGACCAAGGAGCTAATATGACGAAGGCACTTGAATCTTACGACCGTTTGCCTTGCTTTGATCACTGCTTGATGACTGCTCTTCGTCACACATTTCAAGAGACGTTTTTAGAAGACGAAGCCCCTGAAATGCTGTCGTGTCTACAATCAGCAAGAGCTATAGTAGGCTATTTGAAGAGATCGGGTCACTCGGGGCGTCTGCGGCACTCTGTGAAGCAAGAAGCTGGAACTCGGTGGAACATTATACTGTTAATGCTCAATTCCGTCATAAGTCAAATCGACGATATTCGAGATCTGCTAGAATCCCGGGGGCAATCGACACTCTTAGAAACGTTCCAAGAAGGATGCGTACGAGACGTTGTCGCTTTTCTAACCCCCTTTAAAGAAGCGAGTTTGGATTTGGAAACTGCAAAGGTAACAACGCTTGGACGTGTGCTGCCGTGGTGCAAGAGTCTGTTACATCATTGTGAACCAATAGACAGTGACAACGAGGTAATAACACTTTCTATAGGTTACGATCCTTTACACAACTGTTGAATTATCAGAGTGCAGTTATGTATATTGGGTTTCCTTTTCAGCTCATGGCGAAAATAAAAAGGAGAGCAGCATACTTCATCACAGAGAAGTGCAAAATTGAGGCTATCCATTACGTTGCCACGGTTCTATGGCCATCACGGCGTCATTTGAAGAAACTCACAGCAGACGAAAAGCAAGCCGCGTATGCGAGTACGATTGTACTCGGAACTGCCCGTAAATGGTAAGGTTCATTCACTGAAACCAATTAGTAAACGAATGTTTGTTTGTCTAATCTGCCATCTTTCGTTAGATCAACATTTATTACGTCTACAATGTGACATTTGGGAAAGGTTTCGCAGCTTAAACATTCCACAATGCGTTTTGATGTAATTTGTGCGATATATATATATATATATATATATATATATATATATATATATATATAATGTCACCGTAAATATAGTCGTTTAGTAACCAGTAATTCTAACTACGGTGTATACATATTGGAAGGTGACAGGAATATCTTACGGATGTTTTAATTCATGTTTAGAGTCCATTCAAGCAAACAGTGACCAAGTTCTTCCCATGAAAATGTCCAGGATGGACTGGAGTTCGGATGAGGACGACAAAAATGGACACCCAGTTACTACCAATGAACTCGACAGGCACCTTTCGCTCTCCAAATCCGACTGTAGCTGTGCCGAAGAACAAATTTTGCAGTGGTGGAAAACGCACGAGGGTTATTTCCAAGGCTGTCGGTAGCAGCCAGAAGAGTTCTCTGTATTCCTGCCACCAGTGCTGCCAGCGAGAGAAATTGTAGCCAGGCCGGTCACCTGCTGTCCAGCAAAAGATCGTGCCTGGTATCAGACAAAGTGGATGATCTCTTTTTGGTCCATCACAATTACGTAAGTATTCGCAACATACAACGTAATCACAAGGAAGGAAACATTCCTCAAACTCTATAAATGTATGGTTCCACTTTCATTGACTTCACAGGAAGAAGTTCAAACTGCCAACTGTAGTAATAGCTCCAGGAACACAAATGACGCCTGTGTATCAGGGCGCACCAATGACGAAAAACGAATTGTATAGTCATGATTCACTTGTAACGTTATTTACAGGTCATAATTTGTTCAGAAATTAACGTTTGAGCAACAAAATTCCGTGAGTATTACTTTTAACTCCGTCATTTCTTCCCGATCCTTCATTCAACGTTAGTACAACGTCTACGTGGCCGAGTTTGGAGATAGGCTACACATAATCCACTGTGTTCCCGTTTGTCTACCGAACGGAACAAAATACTAAATAAAGACATTACAGTTTTTAACGTTACAATTACTGGAATACATGATAACCTCAAAGGCGAAACTCCAGTAGTCTGCAACATATTAACAAACATCAAATGTAACATATACAAGTGTATTGTTTAGGTAATAGAACTGGTAGTAAACAACGAAAGACATTTGTAAAAGAAATAAGTGAGTGGTTAATGTGAAGCTGTGGCCTCTGATCTCAAGGAGTGTTACGAAGCGCCGCTTACTGGCACTGAGTCCACCGGTTACTGGCGACCGGCCGAGCGTTTGGCGCACTCGGCCGAGCGCTGGCGATCGGCTGCCCACAGACGGCGGAAGAGGACGCTCGGCCGCGTACTCCCGAGAGCCAGAGGGTCGAGCGGGACAAGCCGGTAAAAATCGGAGATAATGCAGACCTCTACTCAGAATCATAAGCAATGCACCGCGTTACACACGCGCCGCGGTTCTTCACCGGGAATATCGGCTAGATGCCGTCTTGCAGATATTCCAAAAACTCGCCTAAAGACTTTACAGAAACACGAGACACTCGCTTAATCCGTTTATTCCTTCTCTGGGGAACTACGACCACAACCGTAGATGGAAACATAATAGACCAAAGACACTATTAGAACGGAACTAAACAGCTATGGTCCATAGCACGCTAACACAACAGTACTTGGTTCAAATGGCTCTAAGCTCTATGGGACTTAACTTCAGAGGTCATCAATCCCCTAGAACTTAGAACTACTTAAATCTAACTAACCTAAGGACATCACACACATCCATGCCCGAGGCAGGATTCGAACCTGCGACCGCAGCGGTCGCGCGGTTCACAACAGTAGTAACAGTACTGGCGAGCCCCTGCAACGTAGCTACTACTGGCAACCCCAGATGCTCGACCCGCCGAAAAACAGGCAATCGCAGGGAAGCCGTACCGTACACAACACGCAAACCAGCCACCCCCCCCCCCCTCCCTACACTGTGAGCTGATCCATGGCCGATCGCCCACTAATGTGTAACGACCTCGAACTGTTACAGGGACGCAGGCCCTACAACGAGCACACGCTACGACAAAGATAACGATGCACGATACCTCGCACTAACATAACCTCACCTTGCATGCACAGTCGCAGCTACCAAGCCGTTACTACCCTTACTACCTGTCCCACTGTGGAAGAGGCTTTTTTCTCTTGGTGCTTGCCTTGGCACTTTCTTCCCCTCTGCCCTTACAAACCGCTACCCTTCGATCACTTTCGTTCACTTTCTGTCTCCTGATGGACCATGTCAATGTGTAATCCTACCCAGAAGCATGGACAACATCACAGCCCGGATCCTGTGACTCCTGATTCTAAAACTAACACGTTATATGGTGGTGTCAGTAGAACTTTTTGTTTGGTCATCACGTCGGTGTGGGCGTGGAGGGGCACCATCCTATAGAAAAAAAAGGCGGAGAGACTGACTGAAAGGGAAGGAAATATTGATGTCAGCTGCATCCGGGAACTTATGCAGAGTCAGCAACGACGAGTGAAAATGTGTGCCGGACAGGTATTGGAAGCCGTGACCTTCTGCTTGCTAGGCAGTTACGTTAACAACTGGGCTACCACGACCCGGTAGTTACCGCAGACGCGATGACCACCTTGGCGCTCCTCCCAGCAATACCACACTCCTGTCTGGCGCCACCTAACTGCAGTCCCCTCCTATGTCCTTCGTGCTGGCGACATCGAGATTCCAGCAGGAAGTCGAACGTTTTTGTGCATCCGCGCTGAAGCAAGTGCTGACGGATGTGAACAATACCGAACTATCAGTTTAATTACATGTGGTTGCAAAATACTAACGCGAATTCTTTTCAGAAGAATGGAAAAGCTTGTAGAAGTCATCCTCTGGGGAGATCAGTTAGGATTCCCTTAGAAAGGTATAACAGGCAACCCAATACTGACCCCACGACCGCTCTTAGAAGATAGATTAAGATTAGACAAACCTATGTTTATAATATTTGTAGAGGCAGGAAAAACTTACAGAAAAGCTGACTGGAACACTCTCTTGGAAAATTTCAAGGTAACAGTAGTAAAATAAAGGGAGTGAAAGGCTGTTGACAACTTGAACAAAAGCCAAGACGGCGGTTATAAGAGTCGAGGGTCGGGAATGGGAAGCAGTGGCTGAGAAGGCAGTGAGACAGAGTTGTAGCTTATCCCCGATGCTATTCAGTCTGTACTCTGAGCAGGCAGTATACAAAGCTAAAGAAAATTTTGGAGAAGGAAATAATGAGCAGGGAAAAGAAATCAAGACTATCGTGTTTCCGCCGGTTGTTCGCCGCTTTCTTGTACCGTTATTTCAACTGCGTAACTCGCAGTCTTCTTCAGGTGCTGCCTGATACTGATTCCAGTGTGGAACGAGTCCGGTATTTATGACTGTGTTGTGCTAGGCGCTCCGTCTGCGGCCCGCCCCGCGTCATGCACCGACCAATAGCAGACACTGTAGTGTTTTCCTCTAGCCGCGGCAGTTCCGAACGCTGTGGTCATTATCACCCGTTGTCAATCTCGCTGTTGCAGTTCTCAACGACGTCCAAGTCGTGCTAGACATTTTACCTTCCGGTTGTCGTTACCTGTGACCTGGGACGTTCTGTGACCGCTGCGTGCCGTGTCAGGCGTTCTGCGCGAGGTCCGTGCCCACCAGGAGCGGCTGCAGTGTTGTTTTCAGGCAGTTGTTGCTGAAACTGCCGCTCGAGACCGGGTAGAGCGTCCTCAGGTATTGATCCGTTGTCTGAGGTACCATTTCATGTGCGTCCTACGCTACATGGACAGGGCAGTTTTCTCTAATTCCATCTTCATATTTGTGTCCCATGGGGTCTTCATGTTGTTCCCATTGCGACTTCAGAAGACCGAGTCCGGAATTCGAGGCAGAACTCAACTGGAAACTGGTGTCGCGGTTAAGAATACTCTCCGTGACCTTAATCTCAATAGATTCTTTGCTAATGCTGCCCCAGTATCTCGATGTATGTGTTAAGATCTTGGCATCGTTATAGTTCATAGAATGATTGAATTTTAAACAATGCACGACAATCACTGACTTGGTTGCCTGTATCAGTATGGTGTGCCTTTAATCTTCTTTACACCTGTGACAACGGTATCAGTCGTCTGGCCGATATATTCCATCCCACATTCAAAATGTATGTGTTAAAAACCTGGTTTCCGCAGATGCAGGTAAACCTTCACACTCCCTGGCAGAGCCTTAAGCTTGGTGGGTGGGTGGAACACGGTCTTGATGTTATGTTCGAGCAGAATTCTACTGATTTTGCAGATATCGGCCCGACATATGGCAAATATCCAACTTTCTTCATTTCGTCTTTTACCTCTTAATGAACCTCTGATGGGTAAACAGAGCGCAGTGCCTTTTGAACATATCTAGAAGAGTATCCGTTTTTGTAGAACACAGATTACAAGTGTTCTATCTCCGTCGCCAAATTATTCGTGCCTGTTCAACCAGTTCTGAGTAAACTATTTTTCAGCGCCGGATAGTGACAACTGCTGGCGTGCAGTTACAAGTGGGAGTGTGTTCGGGGTAGGCCTACGCACTGTGACTGAAGATACCATCTGCCTTCCTCTTGACTAGTACACCTAGGAATGGGATAGCCCAGTTCCATGATAAATTTAATGTTAGGATGGCGTGAGTTTAGGAGGTCTAAGAAAACATGGAGATTTTCCCTCCCGTGATGCCACATAACAAAGGCGTCTTCCACGTACCTAAAAAAGCATTGCAGTTGATGTGGGGCCGATGTAAGTGCCTCCTCTTCAAAACTCTCCATAAGGAGATAGGCCATCATCGGTGAGCGAAGGCTACCCATTACCACCCGTTTCATTTGCACGTAGAATTGATCCCCATATAGGAGGTACGTCGAGGTAAATACGTGCCTCAATAAGTCTAGCAGAGAACCGTCGAACTTTTCCCTATCAGATCAAGTGAATCATTCAGTGCTACGCGGGTGAACAGGAGCACCATGTCGAAACTGACCGTGATGTCAGATACCTTGACCTGTAACTACCTCAGGCATTATAGGAAATCCTCTGTTACGAATGTGACGGGCACACTTTCCAACATATGGCGAGAGCATCTTCTGAAGGTGGCTGCGCCCGTGTTGCTGACTACTGGACGTAGAGGAACGCCTTCTTTTTGCACCTTAGGCAGACCATAAGGTCTTGACGTCAATGGTGCTTTTGCTGTTAGCTGCTTAACGATCTTTTATCGAAGGTCGATTTTCTTCTTATCCGCCGTGTCTTTTGAAGTCCTGTCCACTGGTCTTTATACCGGGTCGTCCAGAAGTTGTCGCACATTACTGTCATATTCTGCCTTCTGTAGGACGACGGTAGCATTCCCCTTCATCTGCTGGTAACAAAATGGTTCAGATGGCTCTGAATACTATGGAACTTAACTTCTGAGGTCATCAGTCCCCTAGAACTTAGAACTACTTAAACGTAACTAACCTAAAGACATCACACACATACATGCCCGACGCAGGATTCGAACCTGCGACCGTAGCGGTCGCGAGGTTCCAGACTGTAGCGCCTAGAACCGCTCGGCCACCCGGGCCGGCTGCTGGTAACACCACAACGCTATCATCTTCCCTGAGTTGTTTAAGGGAAAACATCCCATCTCCAGAGATGTTTCGTGAGCGCTCTGCGAAACTCCCCTCGCACTTCTTCAGCATCATTGGCAGTAAATTTCAGGGCCACCTCCTCCTTTGCACTAACGAAGGCCGCCGCAGGAACATTTATGGGGGTAACTGAAAAATTAAGACCCTTGCTGAGCACTTTCAATGCGGTTGCGTCGAATTCCTTCTCTCTCAGGTTGACGACCGTGTGAGCGTCCTCGTTGGGCTGCGCCTTGTTATTAAGACGTTCAAACTTGGCTAGTTGACAGGACGCTGATTTCTTCCTTGTGTACTCCGCTAGTGACCAAAAGATGCCATCAGATAGGTCCAAGACTTGTCTGGTTAGAAGGTTTGGTATAAAATAGTAAAATAGTGGTATAAAATAGAGACAGCAACACTCTGGATGTTACACGTGTCACGTACTCTCTCCCTGACCAATGCTAAGCTCGCTCGATGGTTAATTCTGTTGATCTGTCTAGAATTGACGTTATGTTTAATTTTAGCAAACACTGGAACCACATGCTCTTCTCGGCGTCTAGGCCGGAAACAGAGAGAACAGAGCTTTTTCACCTTCCCTTGTCAAAACTTATCCAGCGTTCTAATTATGACATAGAGGGAGAAGTACCCACATCCTAAAGGCCTGGTACTGTCGAGCAAGAAGAGATATTCAGAATGCAAGGGCACTCATTCAGTATGCTCACACTGCAGGATGTGCCAGCCACAGTCTCTAAAAGCCGAGGCTGGGACTCCTTTTGAACGGTGTCCGAGCATCTGAAAGCACTTACCATATAAGAATACCAGGACCAATGAAGTCGTTAAAGACAGGTGCTCCAGCGTCTTATAATTTCTGAGCTGACCTGCTGCTGTAGAGATAACGTCGTGGGAACGTTTGATGGTGAGGGTCTAAATTAGGACCCTCACTTTCGTTGTATACATCTACATCTACACCTTCATGGATATTCTGCAAATCACACTTAAATCCCTTGCAGAGGGCTCATCGAACCGCCTTTAGAATAATCCTCTGTTATTCCACTCGCGAGCAATGCGCAGAAAAAAGGAACACATACACCTTTCCGTGCGAACTCTAATTTTCCTTATTTTATCAACATGATCTTTTCTCCCGATGTATGTCGGCGTCAACAAAATATTTTTGCACTCGGAGGAGCAAACTGGTGACTGAAATGTCGTGATGAGGTCCCGCCGCAACGAGAAACGCTTGTGATTTAATGATGCCCACCCCAAATCCCGTACCATGTCCGTGAAACTCTGCCCCCTACATGGAGAAGGATGGGGAAGGAAATCGCCCGTGCCCTTTCAAAGCCGGCCGGAGTGGCCGAGCGGTTCTAGGCGCTACAGTCTGGAACCGCGCGACCGCTACGTTCGCAGGTTCGAATCCTGCCTCGGGTATGGATGTGTGTGATGTCTTTAGGTTAGTTAGGTTTAAGTAGTTCTAAGTTCTAGGGGACTGCTGACCTCGGCAGTTAAGTCCCATAGTGCTCAGAGCCATTTTAACCAACCCTTTCAAAGGAAACTTCCCGGCATTTGCCTGAAACGATTGAGGGAAATTACAGAAAATCTAAATATGGAAGGCCGAACGCAAGTTTGAACTGTCGTCCTCCCGAATGTGAGTTCAATGTGCTAGCCATTGCGCAATCTCGCTCGGATTACTACGAACTGTGACTTCTCTGACAGTAAATCACGTATCCACTTGCATAAGTGAGACCATATCAAGTAACCACGCTATTTGATTACAAGCCACTTGTGAAGTACGGTGTCAAAAGCCTTCTGGAAATATAGAAAAACGGAATCAATATGAAATCCTTTGTAGATACCACTCAACACATCTTTGAGTATACAGCTACTTCTGTTTCATAAGAACGACCTTTTTTAAATCTTCGAGGTAAAAGTTTGATCAGAATATATGTTCCAAAATCCGACTGCATATCGACGTTAATGCTAGGGTTCTGTAATTTAGTGGATTGCTCCTATTGCCTTTCTTGAGTGTTAGTGCGACCTGTGAAATTTTGCTGTCCTTGTGAACGGATCTTTCGACGAGCGAGCTGTTATTTATATTTTTAATTGTGAAGCTATTGCATCAGTGTACTCTCATAGTAACTTAATTCGCATACATTCCAGACCCGAAAACTTGCTTTTATTAAATGATTTGAGTTGCTTCACTACTTCGAGGACATTTAATGCAAAATTATTCTTGTTGGCAGCTGTTCTTCATTCAAATTATGAAATATTTAATCCGTCTTCTTTGTTGAAGGAATTTCGGAGGGCTTTGTTTAGCAAATGTGCATTGGTAGTATTGTCATCGATAGTATTTCCTTTGCTATCGCGCAAGAAAGCGCTGATTGTGTCTTCTCGCTAGATAAATACGAGCGAAATCTCTTTGGATTTTCTACCAGGTTTCGAGACAAAGGTCCTTTATGGTATTAATAAAAGCATTTCATGTTGATATCCGCAGTGAATTTCGAGCTTTTGTAAAAGATCGACAATTATGGCTGCTTTGCGTCCGTTTAAGTTTGGCATGCTTTTTCGTTATTTCTGCAGCGGTGTTATGATCTGGTTTGTGTAGTTGTTTTTTAATTTGTTTGGTACAAATCTTTCAATTGCTGTCGATACTATTTGTTTGAATTCAAGATATATCAGGTCTACACTTACATTGTTAATTAAGGAGGAATGGAAATTGTCTCACAGGAAACAGTGAAGCGAATTTTTATTTGGTTTTTTGAATAGAAGTATTTTTAATGGATTTTGGAGTTACGGTACTTAGGCTTGCTACGACAACCCTGTGTTCACTAATTGCTGTATCGGTTTTGATGCCCGTTACTGGCTCACGATAATTTGCTGCTAAGAGATCAACAGTGTTTTTACAATCATTTAGGATTCTAATAGGTTGGTCAACTAATTACTCAAAATAATTTTCAGATAATGCGTTTAGCACAATTTCGCATAATGTTTCATGGGTAACTTCGGATTTAAACACGTATTTTCACCAACATATCGAGGGCAAGTTGAAGTCACCACCAACTCATAGCTGTATGAGTCGGGTACGTGTTTTAAATTAGACCGAAGTTTTGTTTCAACCTTTCAGCAAGTGTATTATTTCAGCTGGGAGGTCGGTAAAACGATCCAGTTATTATTTTATTCCGGTTGTCAAGAATGACATGTACCCATACTAACTCACAGGAACTATCTGCTTCCATTTCGGTACAAGATAAACTGCTTCTAACAGCAACAAACACGCGACTGCCAGCTGTATTTAGCTTATCCTTTCTGAACACTGTTAGGTTCTTCGCAAAAAATGTCGTCTATGCATAACTTTAAGTACCTATAACGGTTAGAGCATCAGTACTTCCTATTAGCCACCTGCAGTTGGCTGCAGCCTGTGCTCAAGGACCCGTTCCACATCTGGATTGGCCCCATCGGGTATGCACACGGGCTTTCTTCCCTTCCTTGGCAGCCATATCCCTAAGGGTCTCCACAACGCGCCTGACATTGGACCTCCCAGCTACCAATAATCCAACCCTTAGTGAGTGCTCGAATCTTGCAGGCCGAGAGGTTTCCTTTGAAATAGGGCAAGTGACTGCATACGACTGGGGGACATTGTCAGCCGCAGATAGTACCTGGAATCTGTTTGTCAGCCTAACCGGGGTGGCCTCCCGGGGAAGTCTTCTGTAGCCTGCCCCCTCCCCCTTCATATGCGTCATATGCAGACGTCGTTTCACAACACCCACACCGTTGTTTGAGGAACTTTACATTCCTGTCCTTGCCTTCTTGTGGACTTGCGAGGGTTCTGTGTGAACGCGTCTCGGATATAATCGACGTTATCATCACACGCGGGTAGCCGACCAATGCCCTTCCCTGTGGGTATACAACCAACTTTCAAGGATTTTGTATACCACTAATAAATCTACAAGCGCAGAGGTGGCTTCTTGCTGTATCGCCGGCGAAATGACGTTGGACGTGAACAATGGACTGACCTCAAGCAAATTCCAACACACAAAACGATTTGTCTTGTAAAGTTGTAGCCATGTTGTAGTGTTGGCGGAGCGATTAACGCTCTGGAGTTTCATACGTCTGAAATTACTCACACTGTCATTCAGCGATCTCACGTGAAATTTAATTCATTTTCTTTAGCCACTTAAGAAACGGGATAGGTTCACCTGAAAAGTTTATGATCCATTTAATGGTACACCTTTGCCCAATCCGAAAGTCGACGAGGCGTCAAAGCCAACTTTCCACGTCTGTGAATATACAGCTTCACAGCATAGGCCGAAGGTCCAACGCAGCTCTAGAAATCAGGTGGTAAATTTTTGGATCCTAGTAATCAACTTTGCATTATCTTCCTTCCTTCCTGGAGCTTACTAAAATCTTTCATTATTTTGTTTGGAGATGAAGAGTAAAGAGTGAATCAGTGCGTCATGGAGTAAATCGGCCATGGTTAGCATCCACATCCATCCCTCTTTCTGGGTTGTCTCTTAAGTAGGGAACGATTCCTACGACCAACAAAGCTAAACAGTTTCTTTCATTGCATTAGTCATAAATTCCAGTGAATAGTCAGATAGTAAATACATCATGATCAGACACTTGAGATTCCCAAATTAAATGCTAGTGGCGTTTACTGTAAACAGTTACCAGTGTTACAACATAGCTCAATGTGCAGCCGCAGCAGAATCAGAAAATTCGGTCTCTTTGTAGCGTGCATCTTGTGATGAACATGCGCATCAGACTTGAGGACATTTAACTAATTATATTCATGTTACGCCTTTTTGTGACTGATATATCGTTGTGTCCGAATAAGAATACTGAAGATCGTAGTTTCAGCAACATGCAAATAAGTTGTAAAAATCTAAACTGTCATCTTATATCTCGTACTTAGATGCAAAATCCTGCGGAATGGAGGAAGATTAGTTCGTACATCCCATGGCGACATGCACGGTGCAGTATCTTTACCTTCTAATGCCTAAGAAAACTTATGTAATATATACATTATTGAACATGTAAACTTCTATAAAATGTTTCGAGAAACTTCAATGGTAATGTTAATGCTAAGCTGATAATGACATTCAGTATGAACGCTGTCCTACGAAACACTTCAATTCCGTACCACATAATGAATGGTTCTAAGTAGTGGCACACCAAATTCTGATAATGAGATGCAATAGTGAAAATGATTCCGTATCTGGGATTGTTTTTTAATTATTTATTCCTAAAATTCTTTTCAGATGCATCTAACCACATATTTTAATTCACTTCCACCTTCATGTGTACTGAACATAAAGGACTTAATGGTAATAAGACAAATAGGTTCGTACATAGTGACAAAACGCGTTATTTAATTGGGATCCATGTTTTACTGCTGCAGTTTTACATTCACGCTACAAACGCAAAACAAATCGATATCGATCTCTCCTGATTCACAAAAAACTTTAATTTGATTCTCAATGGATATAATGCGATCTGTTTTGCTTAGCATATATCCCGAAGAATTAATCTAAGATGGCGAAGGGTCGGAGGGTTGCAGATGAACCGTTTAACAGACCTGTTTCCTTCGAACGTACATTTACTGCTTGTAGGGACATGCACACACCTGAGCTGGAGTTAAAATTTAGCAGCGTGCATTCTCGATTACTCCATCTACGCTAGTTTCAAGTGGTTTAGCGAAGAAGTATCCGCTGCTCGTTCTGTCAGTCTCATGAGGCTCATGCTGAGAGCATCGTAAGTGTAGATCCACTGAATATGTGTGAGTTCATCGCAAGTCCCCTTAAATGATCGAAGTTTTCTGATTAGTTGTTGCGTTAGCCCTACTGACCCAGAAATGGTCGAATTGCTGTATATGACTGTCGGAAAATTTACGCCACGAATCTTTACAATTATTGCTCCTTTGAATCATTGCACAAATGCCGAAGAGCTAGTTTTGAAACAAGCGACCACGAAATAGGAAATCAACAGAAATCGTTCATCAGAGGAAACACATTGTTGATGCGTGAGACAGTGCGACATTCTACACAGATTACTCGCATCAAGCGAGTGCAAAAGAAGTGCAAGGCATTCCCGTATTCAAGAGGGGTCGTCGGGTACATGCACATAACTGCAGGCCAGTATTACTATACTTCATTCACGAGAGATTTTGTTCGACCAATTTATAAGAATTGCTGATCGCTCTGGAGCCTTTGTCTGGTTTGACTAATACAAGTGACTGAGAAGATTCAACTAAGGTAGGTACGTTTCGTCGAAGGATTCTTGAGTAGGCGCGAGAACGTTACGGGTATGCTCAAAATACATACTCCAGTCGCAGACGCCACGAAATGTTGTACATCACGAAGATGGTACTGTAGAAATTTCAAGAGCATACATGTCGAAGAAAGATGGGCAACATATTCTCACGAAATGCCAACTACTGGGAAATCAGAACAATTGGAGTCGTTACGATGGTTTGTTTACAGGAGACCTTCCCTGTACCACGTGCGAATACAAGAGGGAAGGCAGGAGCGCTGAAAAACTCTGTGCCACACACCGTAAAGCGGTTTGCGGAGCATATCTATCGAAGCAGAGTGATACACGATCCACAGAAGACTCCCAAGCCAAAATACTAAGGAAATACGCGTATAAACTTTGGAAGTGGTTTTGGTGATGCTCGGATTCACGCTGTATCTTACTCTCATTAGGACACGCAGCATTCAGCAGTAGCAGCTTCGCCGGCCGAAGTGGCCGTGCGGTTAAAGGCGCTGCAGTCTGGAACCGCAAGACCGCTACGGTCGCAGGTTCGAATCCTGCCTCGGGCATGGATGTTTGTGATGTCCTTAGGTTAGTTAGGTTTAACTAGTTCTAAGTTCTAGGGGACTAATGACCTCATCAGTTGAGTCCCATAGTGCTCCGAGCCATTTGAACCATTTTTGAGTAGCAGCTTCTGAAATTGTTGCCTACAGTATTAGATTTCAGCATGGACTTGTTATGATGGCTGAATATGAAGTGGTCACTTACCTCCATTGTTTTTCGTCACAAGTCTGCTTCTCTTCAACAGCTAACCTTCTTTCAAAACTTTATTTAACTTCTATGTGCTAAGAACGGCAGCAAACTCTTTAAGCACTGTATTCTTCTCAAAGAACTCTGACACAGGCCCGGATGACTTGAGCTCTCAAAGCAGACAGTTGCTAAGCAACGCCAGACTCACGTCGCGCGATTTTCTCATTGTTGTGAGCCTGCCCTGGGACCGATGCTAAGCAGCGAATATTGGTGATGACTAGGGCCCGCATTATTGGGTTTTTGTAAGACTGATTTTAGCGTTTTTGGAGTCCTTCAATTGAAAGTGTAATGGACTCCAATATTAATATAGAAACCGTAATATTTTTGACAGAACCATTCTAGTTCTTTGTGGCAAATGAGCGACTAATTATTCCCTATGTCGAAACTCGGAAAAATTCACAAGCAGTTGAGATATTTACTGGTGCTACAACTACCTTCTCTTTCGGTAATATAGTAATGGGACGCGTTTTACGGAAAAAATCCTATCATATGTCACTCACACAAAAACGCAGACTTGTTATGCGTACCTGAGTATGACCACAGTCCGTGGCCTAACGCTACACTCATATAACATTTTGGAACTGCAGTACACAATGAACCACACCTCTAAGCTGTGTAATATGAAATTTTCTTCTGTCTCTCAGTACATTTTTGGATGCTGAGGCGTCTGTAGTCCCGTCGACTGAAAGCCAAATGCAGTGGTTATAAATGTCTGTTTTAATACCAGCAATATCCTTTTCATACATCTGTTACAAATAATTTTTGTAGTGTCGACTTTCCTGGTATATTGCAGGAAGGTCTTAAAATGTTGTGTTCCTTAGAACGACCATGGCAGATTAGATGACACTAAATCCTCACACAAGTCTAGATGAAAGCTGTCCACTTTAAGATTTGCCATAGGAGACTTTAATGGTTCAGTCTGTGTTTGCTCTACTTACTATTGGAGCGAGTAATGTGAGCTGTGGAGCTTGGTGCTGAAGAAAATGTCTTTTTAAAACGGATTACCTAAACAAACGATTACTAAGAAGTTGACAACAACTAAAAAAATAAGATCGTAATCATATAAAATGTCAACTTAAGCTCAATCAGAAATGCCTGTCAGTCATCTAATTTTATAAAGAACGATTAGAAAGTTTCTGCTTAAAAGCCGTACAGTCCAGAATCGGTATGCCGATCAGGAAAAATCGCTGTGGGCATTCAGGAAATCATCCCACCGACGCATCAGGCTGGAGATGACTGTTAGCTAAAACGACAAGTCGTGCTGGTTGACGAAGTCCGGAACTACCTGATACACATCCTCCGACAGGTATAGCAGTGAGATCAGGACTATAGGCCGGGTGTTCAAGTGTCTCCCTCTTACGTTGGCGTAACTTGAACATCACGACATTTTCGATGTGGGGACGTGTGTCATCATGAAGCAGCAGCTCCATATGAAACCTCCTGGCAGATTAAAACTGTGTGCCGGACCGAGACTCGAACTCGGGACCTTTGCCTTTCGCGGGCAAGTGCTCTACCAACTGAGCTATCCAAGTACGACTCACGCCCCATCCTCACAGCCAGTACCTCGTCTCCTACCTTCCAAACTTTACAGAAGCTCTTTTGCGATTTTTTTCCGTAGTATTGGGTCAGAAATGCTATTTAAAAATCATGTTTTGTAGCAACAAGTCCTTTTAGACCCCACTTTTTCTGTGTAAGTCAAATTTAGCTCCCTTTTAGACCTTTAAGAAAGATTTAACCATTTTGAGGTATGTCGCACAGTGGAATAGTAAATAGTGCACGGATAATATTTTGTTAAGAACCGATCGAGACGGCTAACTGGGCCGCAACTGCTACCGGCTTCGTAACGGTGTTGTAACTGAATGTCAACGTTGGAGGCCAAAAGTACAAACAAACTACGAGCAAATTTCATCAGACTATGCGACTGGGAATCCGAGAACAACCGATTCAGCATTTCGACAACAGTGCGGAACAGACAGAACGTGCTACAGTAACAAGACTACCTGTAGCAACTTCACTTAGAGGTGCCATAAGAATACCTTTAGGGATGCAAAGTTCACATAAAGGAACACTCTGAAACCCTGAAGTTAAACACTAGAGCAGACGAGAGCGCTTACAGGCCGGTAAAAGAGAGGACAAATCGTCTCAGTCACAAGCGTGCGCGAGGGGGGGGGGGGGGGGGGGGGGGGGGGAATAGTTCATCCCCAATATAGAGGATGCTCTGGTGAATTCAACTAGCGTTACAAGCTTCCGGCAACTTGGAGTCCACTGCTGCAAATCTACAGCCGTCCGGCCTCACAGGGGTCTTCTGACATACGATCCGCATTCCTGCCGACCACAACAGTGGCTGACTGGGGATGGTGGGGGGGGGGGGGACCTGTCTTTCGTCGATGAAGAACCGATCTACGTGTCTTCGGGCTGTTCAGCTTAGGCTGGGCGCCTGTGTCACCGCCACTGGGGCAGTACAAGTACAGCCTTACCGACTGTGTGTTGCTGCTGAGTCTCCTGCCTAAACACCATCTCGACAACAGGCACAAGCAGATTTCTGGGACCGAGCCCAGGTGCAGCTTCACTCGTCGAGAATGCTGAGGCTCTGACGGACGTCCGCGGCCACGCCGGGCTGTGGGGACGCAGCGCTAACAACGGGGAACACGGGACCTGTGTGTCCCTCCTTGCCTGGCACTGACGCAGCGCGGACTCGGCACGTTCGCTGCTAGACAGCGCAGGGAAGAAGACTGAGTGACTGTAAAATTCCCGCCAAGAAATGATTTTAATATAATGACGTTTCGTTAGCGCCTTGGCGTTCTGGAGATCCCTTAATCTCGCTGTCCGCTCGACCTCCTGATAACAACACGACAATTGCTCAGACCATAATGGGGTGAATAAGGGTAAGAGCTTTAAAATCAGGACGCTACTAATGATAATTCAAAATTGATTTTCGTAATCTGTTTAACTCGATTGCGGGTGTTTATTATAATAATGGTGTTAGAAAGGAAAATAACGTTTGAAACGTCTCCTTAGAAAAATTAATGAATTACTGTGCTGGTAAACGCCTTACGTTATTTGATTTTCAAACAGCTGAGGAGAACTGAACGTACTCAGACATTTCTCTCTTTACAGCAAATAAACAATTTTTGAAAAAAATTGTTTATTTGCTGTACATTTCACAGTTGCTGACACGCTGCAATATGTTAAAGATTTGTAAATTTCTCTCTTTACTTATTCTGATCAACACTAAACTGACAGAATATTTTTAGAGCAACGCAATATGACTTTCAATAATAGCTACAAAAGAATGGCCCTGACTAACAATAACCTATACCTTTCATGAATCACTTACCTCACAAAAATCTTCGTTACTCGAACTACTGCAATACAGCGAGCGCCAATACTGACAGCTAAATAAAAGATTCTAACTACTGAAGGCACTAACTGATAGCCATACTTAGCAAATGAAAGATTTTGAAAGAGAACAAACAATGTATTTACCTTAATAGTGTTCAAAAGTCATCACATATTTATATATATATATCAGTTCATGATATCCAATATTACAAATTTACTCTTTCTGATGGACACACGTTCAGATCGTCCGCTCTCAAAATTCTGCCATCTCTCTCCCCACATCCACCACTGCTGGCGGCTCACCTCCAACTGCGCAACGCTACGCGCTGTTAACATCCAACTGCCCAACACTACAATAGCGAATATTCCAATAATGCCAACCAGCCACAGACTGCATAAAGCACAGCCAGTGATTTTCATACAGAGCGCTACGTGACGTTACCAACATAAAAACCTAAACAGCCTACTTACACGTTATCGATTCACAGGGTTATAAAAATTGTAGTTCCAGTTTCAAAACGCTGTAAACAGCTAATCACTTGTCAGAACTATTTATAACTTGACCGGATTATTATCGAAAAAGGGGGAAACGCTATAAGAAAAGAAATACGAAAGTTTTGCCATGAGATGGCGCTGTAAGGGGGAAAATATGCAAAATATAAGACACATGGTAAACGGCTGTTTTTCAGTTTGCGTCTGAGATACTCAGAGTAACTATCTCAATGCAGGATCGCAAGCTGCTTGTAAAGCTCTTTTACAAGAGCGGTGACTGTGCGCCAGTAGCTCTGTAGAAGTTCTGGACACTCAGGGGTATGGAAAAGATTATTGGTTCGATGTCTGCCAAGGGTCTGGAGTAAATGATAACGATATTCCTGAAGAAATATTCTGCATTGCCAGGGGGCTCGAGCAGAGGTGTGTAAACATGGAGTGCACGGGGAATTACCCGAACTTTGGACATGCCTGTGAGACCGGTGCATAAAGTTCTGTGAAACATCATGTATCCACATCCGTACAAAATTATTCATTTTCAGGACTTGCTTCATGCTGGCGTGGAGTTAGATAAACGTTTGCTCTAGAATTCCTCACTCGCATGGCAGTGTACAATAAGCGACCATGGAACATTCTGTAGACGAACCCCGTTTCTACGAGTATTTCAAGGATCTGTCAACCGGTGGAACAATGCTCCTATGGGAGTACAAAAAATTCGAACAAGTTCCTGTTTATTTAAAGGATTCTGACTGAAAAGCAGGTTATCAGCTCCCTCATTTTACCTTTTTCAGTACCTTTAAAAACGTTCCCAAAAATTGTGGCATGTGTACGTATTCGGGCTCTTCTTAACATGCAACTCACCTCAGAGTCCCACCAGCTCCCCTAACCAAACCCACTAGTCCATCGCTGTAAGTCACTCAAAACCATCCATTTCTGCCGACTGATATTTTTCCGGAAGGCACACTGTAAATCACTAGTGTCATTTATTCTACACACCAACGTGACTAGTCGTTTTGTTGCCACACCCCCGAATAATTTTAGAAATTCTTACTGAATGTTATCTATCCCTTCTCCATTATGTGACCGCATCTCATCGAAAACTCTCTTAAATTCTGACTCTAATGCTGCGTCTCCTTGCCCTTCCCTGTCGACTTCCGTTACATACTTTTTCCATGATGTCATCAGGCAAGTCCTGCCCCTCACAGAGGCCTTCAATGTACTCTTTCCACGCATCCGTTCTCCCCTGTTCATTTAGTAGACGAATTTTCATTGCATCTTAGTGTTAACGCCTTCGTTTTACTTTTCTATATGCTGAGTCAGTCCTTTCGACGGTAATTTATTGTCCGATTGCTTCATATTTTTCATGTAATCATTTTGCCTTTGCTTCCCTGGAAATCCTATTTAGTTCCTAAGTGTTTTGCACTTCTATATTCCTGAACTTGCCTGAAAATTTTTGTAGCTCCTTCTTTCGTCAGCCAGCTGAAGTATTTCCTCTGTTAGACATGTTTTTTTGGCAGTTACCTTTCGTGTACATACGTTTTTCTTTAGATCGTTTATGACTGGCATTTTTAGAGACGCTCATTTCTCTTCATCTGAACTGCCTACTAACTAATATATTTTTCGCAGTATCTATAGCTTCAGAGAACTCAAAGCCTATCTTTTCATTCCTTAGTATTTCCGTAACCCACTATCTTACGCGCTGAATCTTTCTAAACAGTCTCTTGATCTTCAGCCAACTCTCCATCAATACCAAACTGCGGTTTGAATCTAATCTGCTCCCGGGTAAGCCCTACAATTCAGTATCTGATTTCGGAATTTATGCCTTACAAAAATGTAATTCAGCTGGATTCGCCCTCTATTTCCTGTCCTATTACGGGTATGCCTCCTTCTCTTGTGAGTTTTGAAGACAATCTTCGCTGTTAGCACCTAAAAATGTATTGCAAAACGCCGTTAATCTTTCTCCTCTGTTATTCCTACTACCTAGCTCGTATTCTCTCCTAAACCCTTCTTCTAATCCGTCTCCCACAGTCTCATTGCAATCTCTGGCTGTGAAAGATGTTGTGTTCAGGGCTGCCATTACGAATGTAGCTCAACTGAAGATATAAATTTCCCAACGCATTCTCAACGTGATCCCTGAGATACTCCGATCTGTTGTAGAACATGTTTTTTCTCAATCTCAACTTGTGCAGAAAACGTTGGGCAGCACGTTGAACATATCCTGGAACAGTCTCGCGACAGGTAAAAGCCAATTGTTTGTTGCTTTTCATGGAATTTCTGGGCTCACAACAATGAGAAACAGATTTTTTCCCCTTCTGAAGATGTCCGCAGTTCCTGGTCCAGTGGCTAGCGTTGCTGCCTCTGGATCACGGGGTCCCGGTTTCGATGACCGGTTCCCAAGGTTTACTTCCGCCAGTAGTGTTGAGCCGTTATCGAGATAAGATGGTCTAGATTCGAGGTTATTGTAGTACATAAAATTCGTACTTACTTGAATCGAATGAGGGTAAACGGTTTCAAGTAAGTCAAACAAATACAAAACGTCTTACTACGGTAAAATTGAAAACTCGCTTTCAAAAATTTAGATAGAGTTGGATTTTATGTGCAAAATACACATTTCTGTGAGCCTTTCTAAGCACGCCACGCCACTTCTATGTTCCCAAATTGCGCGAATCGGTTCAAATGTTGTAAGAAGTTAGACAAAATCTTTTAATTAACGGCTATCCTATTGTTTTGTGAAAGCTTTATCCCTTGCCACGATATAGCGGTCCAAGTTTGCACATGCAAATGCAAGTAAAATCCGGTTTTACGTGAATAGCACAAGCTGAGACCATTTAAGGCGACAGAGGTGATAATAATAAATTCAGTCCTACTGTAAATGTAAAAAACGTTTGCCAAAATCTTTTATCTTTCGTCTTTTACTTGCGCAAAATCATGCGTTTTCACGTGAAACTGTGTTTCGTAGAAATGCATTTCATTTTTAGCTGTGGATTTGGACATAATTAAAATAACGCTTATTACAGTTGATTATCATTTCCTTGTTAATGCGTTTACATTTTATTCGCCAGTGGCTTATAACTCTCGAAAAATCGTTGGACATCAAAATAAAGCATGTAACAAACCCTAATTATCCCCAGCTCTGTGTAAAATGATATATATTGTTTGCTAGAGCATTTAAAGCTTTGTCGGCGACCCCTCAGACAGTTAAACTAACCTACGAATTGGTACAAAAATAAGTGTCACAAAAGAGGTCACCTTACTTCTAACCAGTAGACAAGGTTTTTCTGTGTTTTCTTAAACACTAACATGCTGTCTTACAGAAAATTTACTTTCGGACACTGCACGCTTAATTTCGTCATTTTTCGTACAGGATTGAAAAGTTGATAGTATTTTTTCGTGCATAGGATGTTTCGCTGTTCGTCTGTTTATTTCAGCCAATCATACTCACTCCTAATTCGGTGTGGTTGTTCGAACATTTCGTGAAATGAAATGAAATGAAATGTCGTGTGACTAGGGCCTCCCGTCGGGTAGACCGTTCTCCTGGTCCAAGTCTTTCGATTTGACGCCACTTCGGCGACCTGCGCGTCGACGGGAATGAAATGATGATGATTGGGACAACACAACACCCAGTCCCTGAGCGGAGAAAATCTCCGACCCAGCCGGGAATCGAACCGGGGCCCTTTGAATTGACAGTCTGTCGCGCTGACCACTCAGCTACCGGGGGCGGACCGAACATTTCGTGCCAAAATTAATTATGTGAAATTTTCCGGCGATCGATTTTTAATGTTCAATTATTGTTATTATTGAAAGATCCGGGCAATCACAGAGTGTCGGATTATTGGTAATTGGGAACTCCAATCTTAGACGTGTTATGGGGCTCATTAGAGACATGACTGGCAAGGAGGGGAAGTAAGCCAGTGTGCACTCCGTATGCGTACTGGGTGGAGTCATTCCAGAAATGGATCGGGTCCTTCCGGATGCCATGAAGAAACAGGTTAAAGCGAACTGCAGTTGGTGGCTCAAGTCGGTAGCAGTGATGTGTGTCGCTTTGGATCGAAATGGCTCTGAGCACTATGAGACTCAACTGCTGAGGTCATTAGTCCCCTATAAGTTAGAACTAGTTAAACCTAACTAACCTAAGGACATCACAAACATCCATGCCCGAGGCAGGATTCGAACCTGCGACCGTAGCGGTCTTGCGGTTCCAGACTTCAGCGCCTTTAACCGCACGGCCACTTCGGCCGGTTTGGATCGAAAGAAATTCTCTCTGGTTTCGAGCGGCTAACAGACTGGCAAAAGCTGCTAGTCCTGCTGGCGAGATGAAAGGAGAGCGCAACGTTTGCAGCATAGTCGACAGGACCGATCGCGGACCTCTGGTAGAGAACCGAGTGGAGGGTCTAAATCAGAGGCTCAGACGGTACTGTGACAGTGTAGGCTGCAGATTCCTCGATTTGCGCCATAGGGTACTTGGGTTTCGTGCTTCGCTGATTAGGCCAGGAGCCCAATACACACATGATGCGTCATTACCGGGTAGGAGGTGGTGTGTGGCGTGGACTGGGAGGTTTTTAGGGTTGCAGGGTCTCGGGGAAAGACAAAAAGGGGTTCCGTCTCAAAATGTGCAAGATGAACGTAGGTCTAGGAATCATCGGTTTAACAGTTGTAAATTGTTGTAACTGTGTTGGGAAAGTACCAGAGCTTCAAGTGGTAATAGAAAACACTGATGACGATAGGCACTGAAAGCTGGCTGAAATCGGAGATAAGTTCAGCCGTAAAGAATCTAACGGTATTCCGAAAGGATAAGGTAAACACAGTCAGCATTGTCTTGTTTGTTGCTGTTAGAAGTAGATCATTTTGTAGCGAAATTTAAGTAGGTAGTTCCTGCGAGTTAGTATGGGTGGATGTCATTCGTAGCAACTGGAATAAATTAATAACTGGATCGCTTTATAGGTCTCCCAACTGAAATAATACAATTGCTGAAAGGTTCAAAGAAACCTTCAGTCTAATTTTAAACACGTACCCGACTCATACAGTTATAGCTGGTGATCACTTTAATGTGCAACGGATATGTTGTCGAAAATACATGTTTAAATCCGGAGGTATGCATAAAACATCATCTGAAGCTGTGATAAACGCATTCGCTGAAAATTATTTCGAGCAGTTAATTCATGAGTCCATAGCAGTAGTAAACGGATGCGAAAACATTGTTGACCTCTTAGCAACAAATAATCCTGATCTAATAACGATCATCAAAGCGGATACAGGGATTAGTTTACACAGGATTGTCGTAGTGAGACTACATACCTTAACTTAAAAATCCACCAAAAATAAACTAAAAACACCTCTAGTCATGAAAGCTGATAAAAATTCGTTTCACGCAATCCTAAGGAGCAATTTCCACTCATTCCAACTTAACAATGCAAGTGTAGACCGGTGTTCAAAGAAATAGTATCGTCAGCAGTTGCGAGATTTATACCAAACAAATTAATACACAAAAAGGATCAGAAGGCTGTTGCAGAAACAATGAAAGAAGCACGCCAGTTTTAAACGAACGCGAAGACTCCAAGATTGGCGATCTTCTACAGAAGCTAGAAATTTAACGCGGAATTCAGTGCGAAACGCTTGTAACAGTTTCCACAACGAAAATTCAAGGAGATTCTGGACGTATGTAAAGTATGATAGCGGCAAGAGACAATCAGTGCTTTCTCTGCACGATAGCAATGGAAATACTATCAATTACAGTCACGCTGAAGCAGAATTACTAAACACAGCCTTCCTAAATTCCTTCACCAAAGAAGACTAGGCAAGTATTGCAGAATTCGAATCAAGAACAGCTGCCACCATGAATAAATGACAAGTAGCCGGCCGCTGTGGCAGAGCAGATCTAGGCGCTTCAGTCTGGAACCACGCTGCAGCTACGGTCGTAGATCAGAATCCTGCCGGCCGAAGTGGCCGCGCGGTTAAAGGCGCTGCAGTCTGGAACCGCAAGACCACTACGGTCGCAGGTTCGAATCCTGCCTCGGGCATGGATGTTTGTGATGTCCTTAGGTTAGTTAGGTTTAACTAGTTCTAAGTTCTAGGGGACTAATGACCTCAGCAGTTGAGTCCCATAGTGCTCAGAGCCATTTGAACCATTTTTGATCAGAATCCTGCTTCGGGCATGGATGTGTGTGACGTCCTTAAGTTAGACAGTTTTAAGTCGTTCTAAGTCTAGGGGACTGGTGACCTCAGATGTTAAGTCCCATAGTGCTTAGAGTCATCTGAACCATTTTTCCTCGGAGTATGAAGCAACTTAAATCATTTAATAAAAGCAAGTCTTCGGGTCCAGACTTTATACCAATTAGGTTCCTTTCGTAGTATGCTGATGCAGTAGCTCCATACTTGACAATCATATAAGGCCGCTCGTTCGACGAAAGATCCGCACCCAAAGACTGGAAAGTTGCACAGATCACACCAGTATTCAAGAAAGGTAATAGGAGTAATTCATTAAATTACAGGCGCGTATCATTAACGTCGATATGCAGCAGAATTTTGGAGCATATGTTATATTCGAACATTACGAATTGTCTCGAAGAGAACAGTTTGTTGAATGTTCAAATCTGTGTGAATTTCTAAGGAACAAAACTGCTGAGATCATCGGTCCCTAGACCTACACACTACTTAAACTAACGCAAACACACTTATGCTAAGAACAACACACACACACACATGCCCGAGGGAGGACTCGAACCTCCGACGGGAGTGGCCGTGCAGTCATTGACATGGCGCCTCGAACCGCGCGGCCCCTACGCGCGGCTAACGGTTTGTTGACATACAGTCAACACGGATTTGGAAAACGTTCTTGTTGACACACAGTCAACACGGATTTGGAAAACGTTCTTGTTGACACACAGTCAACACGGATATGGAAAACATTCTTGTTGACACACAGTCAACACGGATTTGGAAAACGTTCTTGTGAAACACAGTAGCTCTTCACACACGCGAAGTGGTGAGTGCTATTCACAAGAGATTTCAAATTTATTTCGTATTTATAGATTTCCAGAAAACTTTTGACACTGTACCACACAAGCGGCGAGTAGTGTAATTGCGTGCTTATGGAATATCGCCTCAGTTATGTGACTGGATTCCTTATCTAAGATGGCCGGGGTGGCCAAGCGGTTCTAGGCGCTACAGTCTGGAACCGAGCGACCGCTACTGTCGCAGGATCGAATCCTGCTTCGGGCATGGATGTGTGTGACGTCCTTAAGCTAGTTAGGTTTAAGTAGTTCTAGGTTCTAGGGGACTGATGACCTCAGAAGTTAAGTCCAATAGTGCTCAGAGCCATTTGAACTATCCTTATCTATGTAAACAGATTTAGGAGGCAATCTGATCAGCCGACTGAGGTTGTTTGCAGACGAAGCTGTCATTTATCGATTAGTAAAGTCATCAGAAGATCAAAACTAATTGCAAAACTATTCAGAAAACATATCGGTATGTTAGCAAACTGGAAACCGACCCTAAAGAATGAAAAGAGTGAGGTCACCTACACGAGTGCTAAAAGGAACCCATGAAACTTCGGTTACACGATAAACCAGTGTCTATTCTAAAGGCATTAAATTCAAGTATATACCTTTTCGTTACAATTACGAACAACGTAAATTCGAAATGACACATAGAATATGTTGTGCGGCATGCAAACCAAAGACTGCCTTTTATTGGCAGAACACTTAGAAAATGTAACGGATCCACTAAAGAGAGTGCCTACACTACGCTTGTCGGTCCTCTTTCGGAGTAGTGCTGCGTGGTCTGGGATCCTTACCAGATAGGATTAACGGAGTACACCGAGAAAGTTCAAAGAAGCGCAATACGTTTTGCATCATCGCGAAGTAGGGGAGAGAGTGTCTCTGCCATGATGAAGAATTTAGGGTGGACATCATTTAAACAAAGGCGTTCTTCGATGCGGCAGAATCTTCTCAAGGAATTTCAATCATCAACTTTCTGCTTCGCATGCAAAATTATTTTGTTGACGTTGACCTATATACGGAGAAACGGTCATTATGATAAAATTAGGGAAACCAGAGCTCGCAAGGAAAGGAATATGTGTTCGTTTTTTCCACGCCCTGTTCGAGATTGGAATAACTGAGAATTATTATGGAGGCGGTTCCATGCACCGTCTGCTAGGCATTTAAGTGTGATTTGCAGAGTATCAATGTAGATATAGATGTAGATGTTATTGCTTTGTTCAAACAAACAATGACAAGAACTTTCAGATAAGACATAACAGCAACATGTATGTTTTTCGCTAATTTATTATTTGTTGCTCGAAACTTTCAGCGTTCGTATGATTCATTACAGAGTCACTTTTTTCTTTTTGTGATTGAGATGAAACATTTCATTTACAAGATCATTCGGAAATTTTCTAAATTTTGAAACAACACATACGCTTAGCTGACAAGCAGGTTCCATTTGACCACAGATCTGTACGATTGCCAATAAGATGGGTATATGTTGGTCAGCCTATCCTAGGGCGTGGTTACCTGCATGTCATGATACATTATTAAGATACTTTGCCATTTTATAGTGGTCGATTGTAACTTTGTCTGTGAACTGTTTCATAACGTATTTGGTCACTTGGCTCTTGTTGGCTACTTTGCAGCTAATTTTATGAAGCGAAATGACGTAACGTCTCTTGTCGCTGTTGAAATAGGTGAAAGCCATTTGCCGTCCAGAAAGCCTCTGACAAGTAACCCTTTTTAGCAGTAGTATGTGTGAGTGGAGGGATTTACACATTTTCCTAAGCTTCGGAGCTGCTACTTCACATGAACCATGTGCACACGTCATTTTTTGTACAGCCATTCTACATTTTTGTTCGCATCCTAAGTTTATCTATATGTTATGGTTGTATCGTAAGTTTATCTAGGCAGCATAAACTATTTATATAAATATTATCAAAAACTTCGAACAGTATTTAATGTTTTGTATGTATCCTATTTTTGTTTGCTGTAATTTTGTATACTGTGTTGAGCATTTATCTTTACAATGCGTAGACAGCCTCATGCGTATATGAATAAGATGTGTAACTACAAAACAAAATTAAAAATAAAAAATAAAAAATATGCAGAATTAGAAAATACAAATCATAAAACAAAATAGAAAAATAGTAAAAAATAAAAACGTATGAAAAAATAAAAGCAAAACCCGTCGTACAAGCATGTGACCTTGGAGTGGTGGTCAAGCTTGCATGCTCTGAGGACACAGCATGCGATACTGAACAAGTTCAACCATCCCAGTTTGGTAATCGTAGAGGAGAGAGACTAACGGTGACCAACTCAAAGAACATGGTAGAAATCCAGAATATTCGTCAGCCATACTAAACAATATATAGTACCATCTGCCTGAAGAGCATACATGTAATTTCTGAGAAAGTTTTTCTACAGGGACAAAATTTCTGGGGCTGGATTTGCTTCTGTTGGGATGAAAAAACATTTTATTCTTTTTTTTGGGTGGGGGAGTTGATTTTCTTCCTCGAAGGGACAATTTCTCCCCAAGCCCACCACCTGTTACATGTACTGTAAGAGACGTGAGAACAAACTTATGTGCTTCTAGGGAGTGGGATGTATCTACAATAGTAAGTTTCCAAGATAAGTGTTTGCTTGTACGAGAGTATATAGGATGTATCCCCGAGTGGGAAGCATGCATCCAAAACTTCAATGATCAGTTGTATCATACCGCACGACAAGGCAAATCCCATTCTGGTAGACATGATGACATGTTTCATGTTATATGACATCTTGTACGATGTTACTTGACTTGACATGACACATTATATTACACGGCATGTGTACTAATACTAACAAGTAAATAATTGCGAGTATGTCACGATATTTTGATTTAAATGTCTGTGAATGTGCCAGACAAGTAGAAAAGCTAGTACCCTTCTTTTACATCCTTAAGTCTGCACAGGCCTTCCTTGCCTTTTTTGTACTAGGATAGCATTTTTCATTCTGACATTGTTATGTAAGATATCGTTCAGTCTTCCATCATTCGTCCTTGTATAATGTTTACGTAGGCCCTCTCGGATGCAAGAAACTAAAGTC
This sequence comes from Schistocerca piceifrons, assembly GCF_021461385.2. Taxonomy (NCBI): domain Eukaryota; kingdom Metazoa; phylum Arthropoda; class Insecta; order Orthoptera; family Acrididae; genus Schistocerca; species Schistocerca piceifrons. Next base: position 483,535,577 of record NC_060143.1, on the reverse strand, counting down.
AACGTGTAAGAACAACAGGTACACGTATTTTCTTAACACGTAAACTACTGTTTCATGAATAATGTATGCTGTTACATCTTAATATCCCCATTGCTAGTCTATTTTGTAATTCACTTGATCGGTTTTGTAGATTTTTAGTTTATAAGTCTACAGTCTGGATGACTGAGGGATCTCGCTTTATAATATCAACCAAAACGATATTGCAGTGCTGGTACTGCTAAAGGCTGAAAGCAAGGAGAAACTAGATACGTAATTTTTCCCGAGGGTGCGGAGCTTTACTGTATTGTTTAATGATGATGGCATCCCCTTGGGTAGAAAATTCAGTAAATAAAATAGTCCCCCATTCGGATACTCAGGAGAGGACTACTCAAGAGGATGACGACATCAGGAAATACAAAACTGGCGTTCTACGGATCGGAGAGTGGTATGTTAGATCTCTTAGTAGGGGGAGGTAGGTTAGAAATCCTAAAAAGGGAAATGGAACGGCTGCAGTTAGATAACGTGAGAATAAGTGAAGATTATTGGCAAGTGGAACAGGACTTACGGAAAATTGAATACATGGTTATAGATACAAAATCAAACAGGGTTAATACAGGAGTCAGCTTAATAATGAATAAGAAAATAGGAATGCTGTTAGTCAACTGTGAACAGTGCAGTGAATGCATTATTGTAACGAAGATACCAAGATAGACACGAAGCCCACATCCACCACAGTAGCACAAGTTTATATGCCAACTAGCTCCGCAAATGGTGAAGAAATCGCAGAAATATACGATGAGATAAAAGAAATTATTCAGATAGATTAGGGAAACGAAAATTTCGTCATTGGAATTCGATAGCAGGAAGAGGAGGAGAACGAAAACTTGTAGGTGAATATGGACTGGGCAAAAGGAACGAAAGAGGAAGCCGCCTGGTAGAATTTTGCGCATAGCACAATTCATTTATCACCAAGACCTGGTTAGAGAATCGTTAAGAGACCTGGAGATTTCCGATTTATTATACAATAGCAAGACAGAGGTTTAGGAATTAGATATTAAATTTCAGCATATTACCAGGGGCAGGTATGGACTCTGACCACAATTGACTTGTTATTAACTGTTAATTAAAACTTAAGAAATTGCAAAAAGGTAGGAAATTAAGGAGATTGGATCTGGATAAGGTGAAAGAGCCAAATAAACTGGTACCTCTGCCTAATATCGTGTAGGGCTCCCGCGAGCACGCAGAAGTGCCGAAACACGACGTGGCATGGACTCGACTGATGAGGGAAATCGTACCATCAGTCCTGCAGGGCTGTCCATAAATCCGTTAGATTACGAGGGTGTGGAAATCTCTTCTGAACAGCACGTTGCAAGGCATCCCAGCTATGCTCAATAACTATCATGTCTGGCGAGTTTGGTGGCCATCGGAAGTGATTCAACTCAGAAGAGAGTTTATGCAGATATTCTGTAGCAATTCTGGGCGTGTGGGGCGTCACATTGCTCTGCTTGAATTGCCCACGTCCGTCGGATTGCACAGTGAACATGAGTGGATACAGGTGATCAGACATGATGCTTACGTACGTGTCACCTGACAGAGTCGTATCTAGACATATCAGGGGTTCCGTATCACTCCAACTGCATACGTCCATACCATTACAGAGTCTCCACCAGCTTGAACAGTAGCCCATGCTGGGTCCATCGATTCATGAGGTTATTTCCATACCCGTACACGTCCATCCGCTCGATATATTTTGAAACATGTTCCCAGTCATCTACAGTCCAATCTTAGTGTTGATGGGCCCAGGTGATGCGTAAAGCGTTCTGTCGTGCAGTCTTAAGGATACAAGAGTGGCCTTCAGCTCCTGAAAGCCCATATCGATGATGTTTCGTTGAATGGTT